>NC_092176.1:702500-1002500 GCF_045791955.1 Oncorhynchus clarkii lewisi | reverse complement strand
ACTTACCTTTAGGACAGAAACATTTGTGATCATTTTAAGATGTAAAGGATACATCTACTGTTATGGTATACACCGTTTTGTGCTGTAGTGGGCTATTGATATCAAATGATTTACCGTGATGGCTCCATATTCAGTAAACAGACAACAAACAGCTTGGTGCCAAAGGAAATCAATTCATCTTCACTATATTTGAGATATTTATATTCCCTGGCAATGGTTTGATATATCAGAAAGTCGTTTCAGTTAATGTTCCTATTACTGCTTTTCATCAGAATAAGTTAATTTACAAAATCACCTTTTCTCTCCCTCATATTATCGCTGAGGCAATACATTTATGAATAAATGTATGAATCAAACAATATCTACAGTATCTAGAGAAGGGACACGAATGAAATACTCTCTGCACATCTGTCTTTCATTCTCGACTAGATTTCAGATACGTTGGTGAGAGTGCAGTATCTGAGTAAGATTTGCTCAGAGCATCTGCTTATCTCCTATTTTTAAATAATGTAAAAATATTCTCCTCTTCTCATTAAGCCTTGTTCACTTTGCATTTTCAGAGACAAGAGGGAGGCTGCCAGACAACGAATGACACAAAGGCATTTGAAGAACTGGAAAATCAACAAAGTCATAGCTCCACTCAAAAGGTATACAGACTGTATAACCATAGGCGAAGAGTGCTGTGAAATTTAGCCATAAAACGTTTGAATTTCAAAAATATTTTAACCTGTTAGAAACCAAGTTGGTGCCAAAACAAAACCCAATGTGGTTTAGAGATAAAGAATGACATCTGCCACTGGAGTAACAGCTCCTACTGTATGTTAGTGCTGTAAAGACTGAAATAATTAATTTTTACATACATTTGCATAATTGAAAATGATCATTTAACAACATTTCACCTGGATGGCTAACCTTATACAACATGCATATGTTATAGTACTTAATTATACTCCATATTGTTGTTAATTACCAACATTCATTTGAATTAAAATGTAAATGGAACTTCAGTGTCAAAATTAATTAATCAAATCATCTGATGTGTTATTTATTTAAGTCTCAGATATAGACAGCCACAAAGTAACTACCCAGAATAACAAAAAGAGTAAGCAGCAGACGGTACTTGAGCTATCCTCTGTGAAAGAGTACAGGTGTAGGATCTTAATTTTACAATTTTTGTAGGGGTTGATAAAAAATTTTGTTAGGGCAAATCAAGTCTGACATTTTTCTGAGGAAATTACAAACTTTAGAAGCCTTTTAAACCTTTAATACACTACATGTTTGCATTTCCTGCAACAACAGGGTGATCAAATAAAGATCCTACATTTAGTGTTCTGTTGTTGTCAGCACAAGGATGTCAGGCAGGTGATGGAAGGATAATGACAGTGGGAGGAGGCTGCTTGACCCCTGGCGACCTCTTCCTGGACGCTGCTGCTGGGAAGCGTTTCAGGAACTGGGTGCAGTCAATGTGATGGGATATCCTGCTGCTGCCAGCCCTTCTTCCTCATACAGTAACTGTTCCCACAGCCCCAATCACCTTTTCAGGATGCTGCACTTGAAGTGCACACAGACACCTCCAGGTGACTCAACAACAAAAGCAGCCAAGGACGCTTTCACTTAGGACATTAACACATGCGGCAGACACTGCTGTAACCATAACAAAGAGAAGATGAATTCAAAACTCACACAATCTAACAAAAATGGCGATAACAAAAGCAATGTCATCATCATGGTACGGTTGGCCTAGTCCTCTGTAGTTGCTGAGTGAGGACAGTTTCACACATGCATGTCAGGAACAAAGCTCACCATTAAAGGGGTGTTTAAAGAACGCTAATTCACCAAAATGATATAATTGACCATTTTACAATTACTGGAGCCAAATGCTAATGGTTCACTCTATAAATAATGACTGTTTTATTTGCCATTATGTGTCATTAAGGTTTGATGCATATGGCTTTCTCAGATATTTCTGTGGAAATTCTCTTGTGGAAGGGCTGCATTTCTGTTCCTCAAACATCAAAGGATGGCCACACTGGTACTTCAAGCACATTTTGGCTTTGCCCTCCTACCTCTGATCCAGTAATTATAGCTCGCAAAAGACATCAACGTTGTTACTAGTCAAGCCTGGATATAATAACGCCACAAAACACTTCAAAGAGGAGAGGAAATAAAAGCCTTGGATTATGCATTATGAATGGTTCAACCTCCTAATGCTAACGGGAACAGTGTATGGAACCTGAAAGAGAACCACATTGATTAACAACACTTTATATTGTAATTTGCTTTACTTCTAATACAATGAGATCTCAAACAATGATACGACAGACATTGAGGCCAATGGCCTTTGAACAACTTCCATAAACAAACTTTTTCCATGAGAGAATTGTCCTGTTTCAAAGGGAATATTCCACTACGCGTAACATTTGTTTAGAGGCTGAGGCTCAACTGTTTTGGAAAGCCAGGAAGTTCTTGACACTGAAGTACTTTAATGTTTCAACACTGCCCTCTTGTGTATGATATTTAACATACAAATGTACAAAAATGGGTTCAACATGCTCTTTATTTAACACTTTTATCAGACATTATACTGTTGGAACCTTAATTTACATAACATTAGATTAGATATTTATAGTGATTTAAATTTGCTTTGCGTACAAAAGTGTATTGTGACAAACTGAACAGAGCCAGAACAACAAGAAACACATCTGGCTCATTATTGCTCCTCCCCTACAAATACAGTCCATCACTTTCAGTTATTGCACTAATAACTTTAACTTATAACTTTAAGTTATTTTTGTATGTATGTTCTTAATTAACACATTACCCACACGTGATCTCTGTATATTGCACACACCTTATAGTCAGTGTTCAGTAATTGCAATTCTCTGTACATTGCACACGCCATAATGTCACACCCTGATCAGTTTCACCTGTCCTCGTTATTGTCTCCACCCCCTCCAGGTGTCGCTTGTTTTCCCCAGTGTATTTATCCCTGTGTTTCCTGTCTCTCTGTGCCAGCTTGTCTTGTATGTTCGTCAAGAGAACCAGTGTGGTTTCCCATGTACTCCTTTTACGATTCTCTTTTTGATAATCCTCCTGGTTTTGACCCCTGCCTGACTCTGGACTTCTTTCCCGTCTGCCTGATCATCCTGCCTGGCCTTTGGTACCTTTTGAACTCTGAACTGGTTTTGACCCTTTTGCCTGTCCATGACCATTCTCTTGCCTTCCCCTACTGGATTAATACATATTGTAAGACTCCAACCAACCATCTGCCTCCTGTGTCTGCATCTGGGTTTCGGCTTGTGTCATGATACAGAATGATTCATCAACACTCCCTATAGACCTTACACTGTTCTCCTTAATGCCTGTTAAGTTGGATAATTGAGCACAAGGTTTTAAAACTGGTTGGCCCTGAGGAACATGAAGCACCTTTTAGGTGTCGTCTGAGAGCTACATGCATGATATCATGATTGGTGGTCAAACCCATTTAGTTATTGGTGTGTAAAATGAAAAGGACAACAGAGCTCAATCAGCCCTGCTTTGCTTCAGAGTTGATGGATACAGACCAGGAGGGATTTGTAATTGTTGTTCGCTTTTACTAGCGAACAACTGTTGGAAGCTCTAAGTACGTAAGGAGTGATACCAGTAAATGGGGTATGGATTAAATGTCCACTGTACAGCTGTTGCATTTTGGCTTGAAGGATGTAGGGTTGGAAGGTGTTGAAAGCGAAGGAGAAATCTAGTTTGGCATAGGTCTGTGACTGATCTATGTGTTTGAGGATCAGATGCTGCAGCTATTTCTCTAAGCAAAATCGTATGGGTCCAGTTTCATGTCCACTGTGGTAAGTGATTGAATTACACATCTCTGTTTTCATCAGTACTGGGGCACCTTGGACCATTGATTATTAGGGATGGGGAAATCAAAATATAGAATTAAATATAGAAATATGTATTTTAAAATGCTATCTTTTCTTAGTTTCCTTTAATTATTGCCAATGCATATAATTAATTGCCTTGACAGTGTAGAATATCTATTTAAACAGAAGTTTGATCAGTGCACTCACTAACAAAGTCAGCCACCATCGAGGCCTCTGAGAATTAAATATTATCCTGAAAAACAAGTTCAGATTATCTAACATATCACACCTGGGGCAAAGCTTTTTAAACGTTCTCTAGCATTTCTCAGTCAGTGCGTTTCTATTCCAAGTCTAATTCCAAGTGTAAAAAACAAGCAGATATTATCAGATGGTGTGACATGTTTATTCTGAGGGAGAAGAAACCTACGTGTGTGATCTAACTTTACTATCCTTTTTGGTTCCAAAAGTCCTCACAAAGATAGTAAAAAATGACAATTCTGACAAGTGGGGACATTTCGCTGGCCCCCGAAAAGGAAATATGCTACTTTAGGCTTAGGGGTTAGGTGTAGTGTAAAGGTTACAGTTAGGGTTAGAATTAGGGTAGGGTTAGGAATTATGGTTACATTTAGTATTTTGTTTAGGGTTAAGGGTTAGTTTTAAGGAAAATGGGATTTTGAATGAGAATACATTTTTTGGTCCCCACTTGGATAGTAAAACCAACGTTTGTGTGTGTGTCCGTGTGTGCATACTCATTTGTGTGTCCGTGCGTACGTGTGTGTGAGTGTATGTGTGTGTAATATTTAGTAGGAGGCTTGAACTGCATCTTTAATAACGTTGTGACCTACTTCAGCACAGTCAATAGTTTCACCAACTGTCATATACTTTTGTTTAATAAACCATCTTAATGTCAATGACATGTCAGCTTTTTAATTATTCATGAGGAGATTGTCTGTCCCACTTATCTCTGCACCACTTAATTGAGCTTGAAAAACCCTCTCTGCACTTCCACTGTGACAGCCTTGACAATGGAGGCAGACACACTGTCAGACAAGAGGTAGTTGACCAAAGATCCCTGCCAGGATACAAACTGCAATAAGACCAGACTCCCTGCTGATACCTCTGGCTAGATTGCAGTAACCACTGTGCATACAGATCAATATTTTTTTATAGATCATGCAAATATAGACCATATTGGCACTAATCTAAATAGCTTTGCTTTATGTTAAACATTATTGACCATAATATTGGTTATCCCATTATGAAATGTAGTGTACAGTATTACACTATCTGGATGGACTCAATCTGAGAATTAAGTCTATTGATGCACCCATGCGTCAATCTAAAGTAACGTAATAAACAAATCCCCAGTCAAGAACATTCAGAGACTTGTCCAGAAGCCACTCCTGCGTTGTGTTGGCTGTGTGCTTAGGGTCGTTGTCCTGTTGGAAAGTGAACCTTCACCCCAGTCTGAGATCCTGAGTGCTCTGGAGTAGGTTTTCATCAAGGATCTCAAATCAAATCAAATTGTATTAGTCACATGCGCCGAATACAACAGTGAAATGCTTACTTACGAGCCCCTAACCAACAGTGCCGTTTAAAATAAAATATGGATAAGAATTAAATGTAATTAAAGAGCAGCAGTAAAATAACAATAGCAAGACTATATACAGGGGGATACCGGTACAGGGTCAATGTGTGGGGTTGAGGTAATATGTACAGTGGGGAGAACAAGTATTTGATACACTGCCGATTTTGCAGGTTTTCCTACTTACAAAGCATGTAGAGGTCTGTAATTTTTTATCATAGGTACACTTCAACTGTGAGAGACGGAATCTAAAACAAAAATCCAGAAAATCGCATTGTATGATTTTTAAGTAATTCATTTGCATTTTATTGCATGACATAAGTATTTGATACATCAGAAAAGCACAACTTAATATTTGGTACAGAAACCTTTGTTTGCAATTACAGAGATCATACGTTTCCTGTAGTTCTTGACCAGGTTTGAACACACTGCAGCAGGGATTTTGGCCCACTCCTCCATGCAGACCTTTTCCAGATCCTTCAGGTTTCGGGGCTGTCGCTGGGCAATACGGACTTTCAGCTCCCTCCAAAGATTTTCTATTGGGTTCAGGTCTGGAGACTGGCTAGGCCACTCCAGGACCTTGAGATGCTTCTTACGGAGCCACTCCTTAGTTGCCCTGGCTGTGTGTTTCGGATCGTTGTCATGCTGGAAGACCCAGCCACGACCCATCTTCAATGCTCTTATTGAGGGAAGGAGGTTGTTGGCCAAGATCTCGTGATACATGGACCCATCCATCCTCCCCTCAATACGGTGCAGTCGTCCTGTCCCCTTTGCAGAAAAGCATCCCCAAAGCATGATGTTTCCACCTCCATGCTTCACGGTTGGGATGGTGTTCTTGGGGTTGTACTCATCCTCCTTCTTCCTCCAAACACGGCGAGTGGAGTTTAGACCAAAAAGCTCTATTTTTGTCTCATCAGACCACATGACCTTCTCCCATTCCTCCTCTGGACCATCCAGATGGTCATTGGCAAACTTTAGACGGGCCTGGACATGCGCTGGCTTGAGCAGGGGGACCTTGCGTGTGCTGCAGGATTTTAATCCATGACGGTGTAGTGTGTTACTAATGGCTTTCTTTGAGACTGGTCCCAGCTCTCTTCAGGTCATTGACCAGGTCCTGCCGTGTAGTTCTGGGCTGATCCCTCACCTTCCTCGTGATCATTGATGCCCCACGAGGTGAGATCTTGCATGGAGCCTCAGACCGAGGGTGATTGACCGTCATGTTGAACTTCTTCGATTTTCTAATAATTGCGCCAACAGTTGTTGCCTTCTCACCAAGATGCTTGCCTATTGTCCTGTAGCCCATCCCAGCCTTGTGCAGGTCTACAATTTTATCCCTGATGTCCTTACACAGCTCTCTGTTCTTGGCCATTGTGGAGAGGTTAGAGTCTTTGAGTGTGTGGACAGGTGTCTTTTATACAGGTATACTTTTATACAGAGTTCAAACAGGTGCAGTTAATACAGGTAATGAGTGGAGAACAGGAGGGCTTCTTAAAGAAAAACTAACAGGTCTGTGAGAGCTGGAATTCTTACTGGTTGGTAGATGATCAAATACTTATGTCATGCAATAAAATGTCAATTAATTACTTAAAAATCATACAATGTGATTTTCTGGATTTTTGTGAAGTGTACCTATGATAAAAATGACAGACCTCTACATGCTTTGTAAGTAGGAAAACCTGCAAAATCGGCAGTGTATCAAATACTTGTTCTCCCCACTGTACATGCAGGTAGAGTTATTAAAGTGATTATGCATAGATGATAACAACAGAGAGTAGCAGCGGTGTAAAAGAGGGGGTGGGGGACATTGCAAATAGTCTGGGTAGCCATTTGATTAAGTGTTCAGGAGTCTTATGGCTTGGGGGTAGAAGCTGTTTAGAAGCCTCTTGGACCTAGACTTGGCACTCCGGTAACACTTGCCGTGCAGTAGCAGAAAAAACACTCTATGACTAGGGTGGCTGGAGTCTTTGACAATTTAGGGCCTTCCTCTGACACCGCCTGGTATAGACGTTCTTGATGGCAGGAAGCTTAGCCCCAGTGATGTACTGGGCCGTTCACACTACCCTCTGTAGTGACTTACGGTCGGAGGCCGAGCAGTTGCCATACTAGGCAGTGATGCAACCATGCTCTTTATGATGCAGTTGTAGAACCTTTTGAGGATCTAAGGACCCATGCCAAATCTTTTCAGTCTCCTAATGGGGAATAGGTTTCGTCGTTGTCGGTGATCAGGCCTACCACTGTTGTGTCAACTGCAAACTTAAGGATGGTGTTGGAGTTGTGCCTGGCTGTGCAGTCATGAGTGAACAGGGAGTACAGGAGGGGACTGAGCACGAACCCCTGAGTGGCCCCTGTGTTGAGAATCAGCGTGGCGGATGTGTTGTTACCAACCCCTACAACCTTGGGGCGGCCAGTCAGTAAGTCCAGGATCCAGCTGCAGAGGAAGGTGTTTAGTCCCAGGGTCCTTAAAGGCACTATGGTGTTGAACGCTGAGCTGTAGTCAATGAATAGCATTCTCACATAGGTGTTCCTTTTGTCTAAATGGGAAAGGGCAGTGTGGAGTGCAATAGAGATTGCGTCACCTGTGGATCTGTTTGGGCGGTATGCAAATTGGAATGGGTCTAGGGTTTCTGGGATAATGGTGTTGATGTGAGCGTTGACCAGCCTTTCAAAGCACTTCAGGGCTACAGACGTGACTGCTACGGGTCGGTAGTAATTTAGACAGGTTACCTTAGTGTTCTTGGGCACAGGGACTATGGTGGTCTACTTAAAACATGTTGATATTACAGACTCGGACAGGGACAGGTTGGAAATGTCAGTGAAAACACTTGCCAGTTGGTCAGCGCATGTTCGCAGTAAATTTGTCTGGCCCTTTGGCCTTGTGAATGTTGACATGTTTAAAGGTCTTACTGACATCGGCTGTGGAGAGCGTGATCTCACAGTCTTCCAGAACAGCTGGTGCTCTCATGCATGTTTCAGTGTTATTTGCCTCGAAGTGAGCATAGAAGTAGCTTAGCTCGTCTGGTAGGCTCGTGTCACTTGGCAGCTCTCGGCTGTGCTTCCCTTTGTAGTCTGTAATGTTTTGCAAGCCCTGCCACATCCGACGAGCGTCAGAGCCTGTGTAGTACGATTCGATCTTAGTCCTGTATTGACACTTGCCTGTTTGATGGTTCATCGGAGGGCATAGCGGGATTTCTTATAAGCGTCCGGGTTAGAGTCCCGCTCCTTGAAAGTGGCAGCTCTAGCCTTTATCTCAGTGAGGATGTTGCCTGTAATCCATGGCTTCTGGTTGGGGTATGTACGTATGGTCACTGTGGGGACAACGTCATTGATGCACTTGTTGATGAAGCCAATGACTGATGTGGTGTACTCCTCAATGCCATCGGAGGAATCCCGGAACATATTCCAGTCTGTGCTATCAAAACAGTCCTCTAACTTAGCATCTTCTTCATCTGAGCATGTTTTTTATTGATCTAGTCACTGGTGCTTCCTGCTTTAATGTTAGCTTGTAAGCAGGAATCAGGAGGATAGAATTATCGTCAGATTTGCCAAATGGAGGGCGAGGGAGAGTTTGGATGTGTCTCTGTGTGTGGAGTCAAGGTGGTCCAGAGTTGTTTTCCTCTGGTTGCACATTTAACATGCTGATACAAATTTGGTAAAACAGATATGTTTCCCTGCATTAAAGTCCCCGGCTACTAGGAGCACTGCCTCTGGGTGAGCGTTTTCTTGTTTGCTTATGGCGGAATACAGCTAATTCAATGCTGTCTCAGTGCCAGCCTCAGTCTGTGGTGGTATGTAAGGGAATACCCCCCTGAAATTGACAAAAATGAATGGCAACATATTGGCATTGGACAAACCATATTCACAATGTCCAATACCACCCATTGATTCATGCAAAGTATATTGCAAATGCCATATGGCAATTGCCAGTTGTAACACTTCAAAAATCCAAGTGCGCTCCACCAGGGTTTTTCATATTGTAAACAACTACGAAAAGTACAGATAAAAACTCTCTAGGTAGATAGTGTGGTCTACGGTTTATCATGAGATACTCTACCTCTTTCTTAGTTACCAGCTGTTATTACAATCGCCTACGAACTCTCAGAAGGTAGCCCACCCTCTGGCCCCTTTTTCTCTGCCTGCTCTTCATGCAAATCACAGGGATCTGGGCCTGTTCCCGAGAAAGCAGTATATCATTCAAGTCGGGCTCGTCAGACTCGTTAAAGGAAAAAAACGATTCTGCCAGTCTGTGGTGAGTAATCGCAGTCCTGATGTCCAGAAGTTATTTTCGGTCATAAGAGACAGTAGCGGCAACCTTATGTACAAAATAAGTAAAAAAATAAGTTCAAACAAAGCAAATAAACAAACAAAAAAACACAATCGGTTGGGGACACCTAATATAGTGACTTCCGGCGCCGAGAGAGATGGCCGCCTCGCTTCGCGTTCCTAGGAAACTATGCAGTTTTTTGTTATTTCTTACATTGGTACCCCAGGTCATCTTAGGTTTCATTACATACAGTCGGGAAGAACTACTGAATATAAGAGCAACGTCAACTCACCATCAGTATCAGGAATATGACTTTCCCGGAGAGGATCCTGTGTTCTGCCTTTCACCCAGGACAACGGATTGGATCCCAGCCTGCGACCCAAAATAAAGACGTCGTAAAAGAGGGAAACGAAGCGGTCTTCTGGTCAGGCTCCGGAGACGGGCACATCGCGCACCACTCCCTAGCATACTTCTCGCCAATGTGCAGTCTCTTGACAACAAGGTTGATGAAATCCGAGCAAGGGTAGCATTCCAGAGGGACATCAGAGACTGTAACGTTCTTTGCTTCATGGAAACATGGCTCACTCGAGAGACTTTAACGGATTCGGTGCAGCCAGCTGGTTTCTCCACGCATCACGGCGACAGAAACAAACGTCTTTCTGGTAAGAAGAGGGGCGGGGGCGTATGCCTTATGGTTAACGAGACGTGGTGTGGTCACAACAACATACAGGAACTCAAGTCCTTCTGTTCACCTGATTTAGAATTCCTCACAATCAAATGTCGACTGCAATATCAACCAAGGGAATTTTCCTCGATTATAATCACAGGCGTATATATTCCCGCCCAAGCAGACACATCGATGGCTCTGAACAAACTTTATTTGACTCTTTGCAAACTGGAAACCACATATCCTGAGGCTGCATTCATTGTAGCTTGGGATTTTAACAAGGCTAATCTGAAAACAAGACTCCCTAAATTGTATCAGCATATCGGTTGCGCAACCAGGGCTGGTAAAACCTTTTATCATTGCTATTCTAACTTCCGCGACGCATATATGGCCCTCCCCCGCCCTCCTTTCGGAAAAGCTGACCACGACTCCATTTTGTTGCTCCCTGCCTACAGACAGAAGCTAAAACAAGAAGCTCCCGCGCTGAGGTCTGTTCAACGCTGGTCCGACCAATCTGAGTCCACGCTCCAAGACTGCTTCCATCACGCGGACTGGAATATGTTCAGCATTGCGGCGAACAACAACATTGACGAATACGCTGATTTGGTGTGCGAGTTCATTAGAACGTGCATTGAAGATGTCGTTCCCATAGCAACGATTAACACATTTCCAAACCAGAAACCGTGGATTGATGGCAGCATTCACGTGAAACTGAAAGCGCGAACCATTGCTTTTAATCAGGGCAAGGTGACCGGAAACATGACCGAATACAAACCGTGTAACTATTCCCTCCGCAAGGCAATCAAACAAGCCAAGCGTCAGTATAGAGACAAAGTAGAGTCGCAATTCAACGGCTCAGACACAAGAGGTATGTGGCAGGGTCTACAGTCAATCACGGATTACATTACAAAAAGAAAACCAGCCCCGTCACAGACCAGGATGTCTTGCTCCCAGGCAGGCTAAATAACTTTTTTGCCCGCTTTGAAGACAATACAGTGCCACTGACATGGCCCGCTACCAAAACATGCGGACTCTCCTTCACTGCAGCCGACGTGAGTAAAACATTTAAATGTGTTAACCCTCGCAAGGCTGCAGGCCCAGACGGCATCCCCAGCCGCGCCCTCAGAGCATGCGCAGACCAGCTGGCTGGTGTGTTTACGGACATATTCAATCAATCCTTATCCCAGTCTGCTGTTCCCACATGCTTCAAGAGGGCCACCATTGTTCCTGTTCCCAAGAAAGCTAAGGTAACTGAGCTAAACGACTACCGCCCCGTAGCACTCACTTCCGTCATCATGAAGTGCTTTGAGAGACTAGTCAAGGACCATATCACCTCCACCCTACCTGACACCCTAGACCCACTCCAATTTGCTTACCGCCCAAATAGGTCCACAGACGATGCAATCTCAACCACACTGCACACTGCCCTAACCCATCTGGACAAGAGGAATACCTATGTGAGAATGCTGTTCATCGACTACAGCTCAGCATTTAACACCATGGTACCCTCCAAACTCGTCATCAAGCTCGAGACCCTGGGTCTCGACCCCGCCCTGTGCAACTGGGTACTGGACTTCCTGACCGGCCGCCCCCAGGTGGTGAGGGTAGGTAACAATATCTCCACCCCGCTGATCCTCAACACTGGGGCCCCACAAGGGTGCGTTCTGAGCCCTCTCCTGTACTCCCTGTTCACCCACGACTGCGTGGCCACGCACGCCTCCAACTCAATCATCAAGTTTGCGGACGACACTACAGTGGTAGGCTTGATTACCAACAACGACGAGATGGCCTACAAGGAGGAGGTGAGGGCCCTTGGAGTGGCCCACCGCCTGGTATGGCAACTGCTCCGCCCACAACCGTAAGGCTCTCCAGAGAGTAGTGAGGTCTGCACAACGCTCCGGGGGCAAACTACCTGCCCTCCATTATTGCTCTGAAATTCAAATGGTCCATGTGACCGGAGTCACTAGTTCTAGATTCCTGCTCGCTTTCAGAATCTCCCATTGACTCGGTATCTCCATTACACTCTTCTCCTATCAACGATGACCATAGCCTCATCGACTACTTTTTGAACTGCAGAGGATCCAGACTGCAGTTCTCTGGTCATCACTGCCCCCATCCACATCCGGTAGTGGGTTTGGTTTCATAGTTCTGTGTTACTGTAATTTAATTATACCAATATGTATTCATTAATTGAATTCCCTTAATCTATTTTATGAGAATTTGTAATATTCTTGTTTGCATAAAATAGACGGAGACCAGTCTTTTCAATAATAGGTAACCAAATTTATTCTCGGAGCGCGCTGCCACGTTACCACAAGCAACAGTTTATATACAATAACATGACGTCATTTCATTGCTTAACAGAATCCCTTCCTCTCGACCGGGACAAAGGGAACTTTAAAAGTTCATTCTGACCCCCCTGGCACATACACAGGAGACACAACTGAATTAACTTTTGACCACTCAACATTATCGATCACCACTTAGCTGACAGTTCTAACAGAAAACCTAGGAATGCACTCACAGCCTTATCTAAAACACCCCAGACCCCAGTTTCGTCGGTTCAACCATAGGTTAATAACTACCTTATCTGCTTACTTAATCCACAACCCATTCGTTTCTGCCTAGTTGGAATGGTGTTCATTAACTTGAATTACTCCTTGTTCGTGTCACACAATCCGTTCTTATGAACTCATATTGTTAATCAGATATAAGAAAACAGAGTATAAGTTTACTTAGTTACAGTTCCATTTAAAATGATTTGTTCAGTCATTTAATCATAATTTTCCTAACATTCTGGCATCTGCAAAACTCTCCTCTGAAAGGATGGAGGGAACGGTTGTTTCCTCTTCAGCCTCTCCAATCAGAAGAAAGTTCACAGGAAGTAAGAAGTTGCGGTGTACAACCTTGCTCTTGTCTGTGAAAGGGTTGATTACTCTGTAGATGTGCAGATCTGGGTTGCTTCAGCTGATTACATAGGCGGTAGATTCCCACACATCTGCCAATTTCCGTTTTCCCCGTTCTGTCTTGTTGGCTAAGAGAACTTTGTCACCGACCTCCAGGGTGCATCCTCTCACCTTCTTGTCATATTCTCTTGCCTGCTTTTTCTGTGCCTTTGATGTGTTCTTCTGTGTGACACGCACGGCCTCCTGAAGATCTCTTTGAAAGTCTACAAATTCGCTGTTACCCAAAACGGTCTCCTCTCTCAGAACACTTCCAAACATGGCGTCAACCCGGAAGCTGTGGGGTCCTCCCAAATATTAAGTAAAAAGGGGCAAACCCCGTCGTCTCATGTGCGGTACAGTTACATGCAAACATGAGAGTTTGTATCATCTGAGGCCATTTCTCTTTTGTCAATGGAGGCAAGGCTCGAATCGTATTCCCCAAAGTACTATTAAATATTTCTGTTTGTCCATTGCACATTGGGTGACACGGAGTTGTGTGAACTTTCTTCATTCCTGCCAGGTCCATTAGCTCTGATATCAGCTTGCTCTCAAAGTTGGCCCATTGGTCGCTTAAAAGACACTGAGGAAAACCGTAACGACAGAAAAAGTTGTTCCACAGTTTCTGGGCAACTTGTTTTGCTGTCTGATTTGTACAAGGGAAGGCATGAGCTACTTTGGTAAAATGGTCTGTTACTACTAGCATGTCAATACTCTCTCCATCCTTTCCTTCAGCCAACCAGAAATCGAAACAGACCAACTCTAGTGGCGCACTTGTCTTAATCAATTGAAGAGGAGCACTTGCCTCAAGTCTTCTTGAATTGCTCACAACACAGCGTCTACATCTCATGACAGTCTTTCGCCTGTTCATCCATACCAACCCAAAATAACCTCTTTCTGATGAGGTGTAAGGTTCTTGCTTGACCTTGGTGTGCAGCATCATCATGTGTTCCATTCAACACATCCACCTTCAGGGACAAAGGTAAAATGAACTGATATCTCTTCTTTACGGTTTTGTCCTTTGATTTCCAGTACAGTATTCCATCCTTGTATTCCAACTTCTCCCAATGTTTCAAACGTGTCTGCACGTTTACTGTTTCATGTTCTCTTTCACGATGTGATGGTCTCCGTTTCCTCTCCACATAATAGGTAGCACGAGCCAATGTCTTATCTACTTGTTGCATCTCTTTGAGATCTCCTAGTGAAAAAGCGGGGAGTGCTGGAAACCTCCCTGCAGCAGATGTTGGGATAGCTGCATCAGAGGGACAGTGCACATGGATATTACCCCCTTTTGGTACAAGTTGTTGTCTATGAGTGCCTTCATGTTAAGGGAATTTTTATCAATAATGGCTAACTATGTATACATTTCAATCAGGACTGACCAATCAGAATACTATTATATTACTGTATATGTATGAATTTTCTTTATAATCCTAGTACTGAATATGTGTGTAAATATAATCAAGAATTAGAACAATGACTGTCTGTTCCTTGGTAAAAATTAATGAACTTATAGCCAGACTGGCGAGAATGCTTATCTACACAGGCAGACCTTGGCTCTGTTCATAAATTATCTTAATAGGGAGAGACATGTGGGAAAGCTTGAGAACCATACAGCCATTGTACTAGTACAAAAACTAATGACGTCATTTTCAGTTTATAACCTGTGGTAAAATGTATCTTGGGCAGTACTCTCGAGAATAAACGCTGCTGGTTGACTTTTAAGACTGGTCTCTGTCCATTTTATACAAATAAGAGTCTTACAAATTCTTATGAATTGACAGAGTGTTTAATTTTAATTGGGTATTAAAACATAGAGGAATATAATTCCTGTAACACTTCACTTCATCACCAGAGACCTCAACAGCCTTTGCACCTTGATTAGACCCTGTCATGCCACTGTTTGGCAGGGCTTGACAATTCAGACAGCCGGGTATTAAAACATAGAGGAATATAATTCATGTAACAATTGGTCCTTCGAACGCCGGATCTAAATATCCTTCCCTGCCATCTAAAGGTAGTACGCCGAAAATCGTACACGAGCGGGTTGGGTCCCATTATTTAAGACCTGGCCTCTGAATTGAGGGTGAAAAGACCAGGCCGGTGTACACCCCAGACCGACAGGGACGGTGACTAGATCCAACGAACAGTGCTTTTCCCAGTCGGCGGCAAGGTCAGTAGCCTATATTCTCGTTTCTGGGGAGAAAAACTTAAGTTCTTTGATTTGATATTCTAAAATGTTTAGAATTGATCAATAATGGGAGCTTTGCTATTCCCACAGGGTTTTGTATGACCAACATACACTGGGTTTTGTATAACCGATATACACTGGGCAGGTTCGAAAATAACCTGTGGTAATGTGCACTACCGTAAATAAAATAAACTTAATCATGAGAGGCATGTTCGCCCGAGATTAAGAAGATATTAAATAGGTGCTGGGGGATAGGACGGTGATCTTGTACAAGTAGGATATTAACTAGGTGTGGGGAGACAGGAAGGGAATTCTATGCGGACAAGATAACTTAAATGGTCATTTGAATTGTGGGAGTATTGACCATCGTTCCGATTCAACAAATAGTACTGAAATATCCAAATGAGGAGGAGAGGGAAACCAACATCTAGAGGAATGGGATAAAAGCCAAATCTATAGACAAGAGGTTCCATGCGAGAGGGAAGCCTAAGAAATAGTGGCGTGAGATAACGATTATTAGTGTTCTTTAAAAGCCCTCTGACACAACCGGAAAATAAGATATTAACTAGGGATTTACGACCCCTGGGCTTATAGTTGTATAGGTAAGACCTAATATCTGATTCAACAGTCAAAGCTATTGATAAGGTTTCCATAAAGGAGAAAACACAAATAGAAATCCATACACATAGATACTGATAAATTACATAGCTACTAGACACGGCAAGGATTTATAAAATATGGTTAGCCTAGGCAAGGAAGGGAGCTGAGAACAAAGAGAATGGAAGGGCGGCGTCCAAAATCTGACTCAGACAAAGAACCTGAATAGAAGCTGATATTACTAAAATCGTCAGGAAGGGTTTAAATTAGGACTATTTTCTGGGAATTCTCGGTGCCGGAGTTTGCGACTACAGACAATTATAATAATTTAATTATTGGCGGGGAAACTCCATCATTTCAATAGCGGGACACTAAGTTTTGTATCTCAGCTTTGAAACTGATAGACTAAAATTAATTTTAGATTACAATTCATCTATTTGTATGTTTTGCCTGAAAAAATATGATCGCTAGTGTTTGTATAAGATATGAACTGAACGCTTAATATGTTGTTTAGATTGAATTGAAAAAAGAAGTCATTAAAAATAATGGCGAGACACTTTCGATGTAACACGCTATTTTTCCCAAAATGATCTGCTAGAATAATGTATTGAGATGGGAGTTGTATTTAAATAAATGTATCATAGAAGAGAAAGTCACCTAAACCTGATTAAATGTAGGGAATAACGGAGAGATACAATACAGTTTTGTGCTACCAGGATGTTATATTTTTTTATGAATCGACTGACATACGATAAATTTAGCACAGAACATGGTACGTTTAAATGTTAGGGTATAGAAAGTTGAGAAGTTTGGTTGGTTTTACTTTGTCGATAGAATTTAAAGCAGAACTCAATCTGAATAGGGAATATATATTTTACAGAGGCAGGCTGACTTGCAGCGTCATTTTACGTTGGCTACACAACAACGTTCCTCAGATTATGACAGAGAAAATGGGTTGTGGAATTTAGAGGGAAAATGTGTGCATTATAGCTTTGAGTTACTTTTCAAAAGTGGCTAATAGTTCCAAATACATTTTTTAAAAAGGAGCTGAATATCATAAGGATAGTCTGAAAAGATGCTACAGCTAGCAACAGAATTGCTAGGCGTTCCATTGGGCTATATTTGGCTATAATATAAGTAGGTAAGAATAGTTGAATCGTAAAAAGTTGTGATTGTTTCCCGAGTATTGATTTTTGGTTAGGTAACGCCAGTGAATTCGAACAAGAAGTAAACGTATTCTAAACATTATCTGTTTTCATTACGGGGAACAATGAAATATCTACAGTAGGGTATGGCTGGCTAGGAATGTCTTATTTTAAAGGGACAGTGCACGTTTATCACAGTGGTTTGAGTGTATGGCAGTGTATAAAATATTTTGGGGCGACAATTTGGAGGTAGACTGAATGAGTTACATGAACCATCGAGGGATTTAAAATGAATGATTTGAAGGGATTATCATAATTATTAGGTTTCGTTGTTGTAGTAAACGTTTGGGTTAAGGGGATTTCCCTGTTCCCAGAGACAAGATATCTTAAAGGGGTACACTCACATATGGAATATTAGGAGTTTTATTTTCTGAGTTTTAATTAGACAAGTGAATAATGTATTGGGAATAGAGTCGTAATTAAAATGCTAAATCAAAGACGAGACAGTTACTTAAATCAAATTAATTCTAAATAATAACGAAGAGACAATTACGATAGATTTATGCCCATCGAAATGTTCTTATAAATTTAGCGAATTGAGAGATGAGAGATGTTGATTGATGTTGTAAATTCTAATTCAGGATTCAACAGATGTGATAAATTAGGTTTGGTTTATCGAACCCGTACTACTGTTGCTGCAGATGTAACAGTATAAATTTAGACCGTCCCCTCGCCCATACCCGGGCGCGAACCAGGGACCTTCTGCACACATCAACAACTGACACCCACGAAGCATCGTTACCCATCGCTCCACAAAAGCCGCGGCCCTTGCAGAGCAAGGGGAACAACTACTTCAAGGTCTCAGAGCAGGTGACGTCACTGATTGAAACGCTATTTAGCGCACACCGCTAACTAAGCTAGCCGTTTCACATCCGTTACACAGACAGCCAACAATAATTTACAATTCACGAAAGTCGTTGCGGCTCGGCTCTAGGTTGAGCGCTTGTTGATGACATCACTCGCAAGGCACTTTTGTCGCCACAGAAATGATGTTGTGACTGGGGGAAATGGAGAAAATTATTTGCTGATAAAAGTGTTTTGTTTATTTGGTTACTGTTTATTGTTTATTTTAGGAGTTGATTTAACTTAATTAAACATTGTATTCTGGTGTGTTTAAGTAGGATTCCTTCTTCCGGGACGGATGGAAGTTATCTAAAATATGTAAATTGAAGGAGCCATGGGAGAATGCGTTTACATTTTTATTAAATATCTGGGATTAAATTACGGATTTCTTACACTGAGAAATGTACGACATTTGCGGCAGAGGGAAAAAGTAATACATTGGATAATAGTGTTATCAGGTTCATCTTAAGGTTAGGCAGAATACTGCCCCCTTTGGAGGAATTGCGTGCCCATAGTAAACTGAAAAAAAATCTGTCAAAAATTGCTAATATATGCATATAATAATTATCATTGGATAGAAAACACTCTAAAGCTTCCAAAACCGTTGGAATTATGTCTGTAAGTATAGCAGAACTCACAGGGCAGGCATTCTTCCAAACTAGTTTTGTGGTCATGAAAGTTGGGGCAACTTTGACGTGATCGCCCCCACCCTTCCCAACCAGCTATGGATCTGGGGACTTTCTATGTCTTCCACTAGATGTCCTCATTCAGTAGAGCGTTTAATAGTTCAAATCCGGCAAGTTTTGGCCCTATGGGAGTGAATTGAGTGAGTGCCGCGAGAAAATAACTGTGCGTTAGAGCGCGAATTGGTCCCAGCCATTCCTTTGTTCCAGCACTCCGGAGGAGAACTAACAATGACCGGTTGAATTGAAAATTGTTTTGTACGTTTAGAACATCCTAAAGCTTGATTCTGCACTTAGTTTGACCTGTTTAGTCAACATATAATATGTAATTTTGAAGTTTTGATGCGCAACTTTTCCGGACCAGAGGAAATTTTGGGTGCATTTCAGCTGATATTGTTAGCAGATGCTAATACAAAGACACAAGACTTGAAACCAAACAATGTTTTGGGTAAGTATGAACCCTTCCAGTACATTCTGAACAAAGACCATCAAAGGTAAGGGAATATTTATGCTGAAATTGTGTGTTTCTGTTGACTCCAACATAGCGGAGAAATATTGCTTATGTCTGAGCGTCGTCTCAGACTATTGAATAGTGAGCGATTTCTGTAACGTTAAAAAGAAATGTAACAAAGCGATTGCATTAAGAAGCAGTGTATCTTTCTAACTATATGTAGAACATGTATATTTAGTCAAAGTTTATGATGTCTATTTACGTTATCTTGCGGCGCTATCTATATTTTCTGCTGACATTTTTCAGTATTTTCTGAACATGAATTCAATGTAAATGGACATTTATGGATATAAATGGCATATTATTGAAGAAAAAAAAATGTACTGTGTAACATGTCCTATTACTGTCATCTGATGAAGATTTTCAAAAGGTTATACATTGACGTTGTTTAAAACTTATGGTTAATGATTTGAGATAAAGGGGAATTATCATTAGGTTTAGTTTATGTTTCACCTTTGAGTTTCTGAATCGAAGTAGCATAGTGAATGCTAGTTAGGCATTTTGTGTTCTTCTGGGAAAATGGGAGTTTTATTGTCTCTCTTTTAGATGTTTCCTGGGATTATAATCTTGGGGAGAGTGGATGAGATTGAGGCCATAAACGACCAAATTGAAAAAGGCCTGGAAGTTTTGTTTATTCATTAAGGTTTGCAAATATATACACATAAAACATTTGTTAGGACTACTTGTTTTAGTGCAAAGGTATTTTAAAGAGGCACGCTCACATATGGAACTTTGAGTTTTTATTTTATGAGTTTTAATTACACAAGTGAATTTTGATTTTAAGGATAAAGGGTTCTTTAATAGGTCTAATGTGGTATGGAACATGACTATAAAAGGGTGGTATAACCATTGACCAAGCTTCCATGGCTCTCCCAGTTGGTCTCATCAGCCACAGGGGGAGCCATTTGAATAATTAATTTGTGGTCATGGGACATACTGGTTTTTAAAGTAAATGTATTATAATGGAGTTTATAGTACTGCAACAGGAACAGAAATCATATTAATCATCGATAATAAATGGAGGTGGATGGTCCTTTGAGGTTTGGACAGGACACCGTATTAAGCCAATAGGGCAGGAAATTAAATAGAAAAATAAGTTTCAGTTCTTAGGGGTGATAAATTACTGTAGATAAGGTATTCCACACACTATGCAACATATATTAAATTATTGATGAAATTGATTTTAAGATTAATTCATGTTATTGTCAGATAAAATACTGTGGATCCCTGAAGGAAAAAGCTCATTAGTGTAGGAAGGATTTGATATGTTTAGCATTTATTTTGGCTTTGTTTGACTATTAGGTTTTTATTTAAATAGTATTACATTTGACGGGAATATATGACATCTGTGATGATTTAGGATTTTTGTTAGGATTAAGATATATTGATTAAGGAAATGTAAGGACTTTAGAGATTGCCACTCATAGACATGTTTTTTCTAAAATCAATGATGTTAAATAAAGTCAAACAGTGAGACGCTTAGTGGTATTTGAGAGATAGGAGAGAAAGGGGTTACTGTTTAAATCGGTAAATATATATATTTAAGAACATATATAAGTAGCACAGATACTTCTTAAAGTAGATAAGACACTTGACAGAGAATTGATACAGGATAGATATGAATGGATGCCCAAGGGAGAATTGGACAATTGGATTGGATAATGTCAGAATATAAGGATAATTTACTAATCCTACCTAAGTCATTATTTAGGGTAGATAAGGTTGTTACCTGGGCAGAGCCAGGTATCAAAAGGGGGATGGGTAAGTTTGTGGTCTAGGATAGGACACTTAGTGGCCTATTGGATAATAAACTATTAATAAAAAATAAATTAGCTAACATAGGCATAGAGGTTAAAGATATAATCAGATAAAACATATGAGAAACTGTTTGTTAACCAAGCCTGTATGTCCATGATTTTATGCATTACAAGTGAATTACAGGTGAAGCCACTCAATCCAGTCCCTGAGGCCTGTTGGGGGAGCCATACCAAGCACTCCTGGTGACTGCCTTCGCGGTGAGGATAGCCGAAAGAGCTCCCGGGGTGCGTATCACACATTGTGGGAGGGTAGGACACACTAACACTGTCGAACAATCACAGGAGTAAGAGAGGAACCGTGAACCCATAAGGTACGGGGGTCAAACTCCTTCTGAAGACTTCCCTAATACCCGACTTTTCCCCAGCTGTGAGCATTCATAGAAGTGAAGGTATGTCTCGGCCTCTTGCTGGTGATATGTTTTCTGGGAAAAGGGTGGGGCTTCATCGGAGGGCTGTTCGTCTGAGCTGTCTTATCGTGGGTGCCATATTCCTGATACAGCACGTCCCACCTGAGTATGCGGAGAGTGGTAATTTGACCCATGGTTTAGACGATGAGGATTTTGTTCCAAAACAAGCATAAGAGATCCCTAGATCTGGGTAGACAGGAAGTTAGAGTAGAGGTTGGGAAGGCTCTCTCAATGGAGTTTTATGTAGACAAAATGGGGTCTTTAACTACATGGCAGTCTAGGACTCTGAGCCATTATGGTATATATCGGTGCAGGTCCCCATGTTGGTCGTGGGGACAGGCCATAGCTCATTCGGAGAGAGAGGGCTATATGAATCCACTCACCCAGTATGGAAGAAGGTAGAGTATAGTGAAGGTGAGAGTTTTTGACTGTAATCCGGAGAGAGGGATCTATTGCATAAAGATACGCCTTACCCTTTAAAAAGTAATGAAAGAGCATCTAGGGTTATTGTATGTTGGATATGACCAGTTTTCGGTCGACACCCTAGTACGGTTCCGGGTAGAGGAGGTTAGGCCAGTATGGTAAAGCTGTTGACGAAAGCAGGAATGGCAGATAATGACAGTTACAGTTACTATTTATATCCACAGGTTCCCCTTTTAAATCAAGACTTCCTCCCTTTACAGTGACCGGAGGAGATTATTACCGTTTGGCCCGGTACAGTACTCTTGGGAAATATGTAGGGGAAGTTAGTACCTGCAATATTACCACTGACGAGACCATGTCTAATTTGATAGGCGGTTTGAACTCTGGGGATTTCAATAAGGTAAAGTGGGCCAGGGCTGACATTTGGAGGTTGTGTGGGGGAATGATGTCAGGGCAAGGTTTTACCGGCAGATTGGACAGGATTTATGCTCCCTTGTACATTTGGGAATGCCTTTTACACTCATTCAACACCAAGATATGAAGTTGGCCAAACGGGAGAAAATAAGTACTCCATCTGGGTCTTTTGACGAGAGAGTATATATTGATAACATTGGGGTTCTACTGGGGATACAAGACGTGTTCAAAGCAAGAAATCAGATCGTAACAGGATTAAGTTAAGAGTTAAGCATTTCCTGGTGGTCTACTCTCAATAAGAACATGGACTGGATTGATTATATTTATTATAATCAACAGCGCTTTACCAATTATACCAGAGATGCTATTAAAGGCTTGGCAGAACAGACTGAAGCAATCAGCATGATGGCTTGGCAGAATAGAATTGCATTAGATATGTTGTTGGCTGAAAAGGGAGGAGTATGCGTGATCTCCGAGACCATGTGTTGTATTTTCATCCCAAAAGACACAGCTCCGGACGAATCAGTGACCGAAGCCTCAGCTGGTTTGACCACCCTGGCTCACGGTTTGGCAGAAAACTCTGGGGTGGATACTTATCTGACTAATTGGTTTGATAGTACGTTTGGAAAATGGAAAAATATTATGATCACTGTGTTATGGGCTACATTCACCTGTGTGACTGTTTTAGTTTTATGGGGCTGTTGTCTAATTCCCTGTGTACGAGACCTTATTTCCAGGGCTCTGGAGAAATCGATGACACAACAGATGTGAGGGACGGGCCGAATACAAGTTCTGACCCGTGTAGTGCTGAATGCATGTCTACAGAACAAGTAGACGAATCTGGATCCTTCATTTGCGGGGAACTTATGTTTGATGAGACCATGTTTGATATTTAGGGAGGTTAGGTTGTATCTTGTTTCAATATTAGACTGTTTTAAAAAATATATATATATATATTTTTTTATGAAGATTGTAACGGAAATCCTGATAAGAAGAGTTATGATTCTAGGGCCTCCCGGGTGGCGCAGTGGTCACTTCATCACCAGAGACCTCAACAGCCTTTGCACCTTGATTAGACCCTGTCATGCCACTGTTTGGCAGGGCTTGACAATTCAGACAGCCGGAGCGTCTCTTGTATGTTCTCTGCTGTGACGTGTTGCGTGGTACCATCCCTGACGAACGGTCTGTGGCCCAGGTACAGTGGGGCAAAAAAGTATTTAGTCAGCCACCAATTGTGTCAGTTCTCCCACTTAAAAAGATGAGAGAGACCTGTAATTTTCATCATAGGAACACTTCAACTATGACAGACAAAATGAGAAGACAAAGTCCAGAAAATCACATTGTAGGATTTTTAATGAATTTATTTGCAAATTATGGTGGAAAATAAGTATTTGGTCAATAACAAAAGTTTATCTCAATACTTTGTTATATACCCTTTGTTGGCAATGACAGAGGTCAAACATTTTCTGTAAGTCTTCACAAGGTTTTCACACACTGTTGCTGGTATTTTGGCCCATTCCTCCATGCAGATCTCCTCTAGAGCAGTGATAATTTGGGGCTGTTGCTGGGCAACACGGACTTTCAACTCCCTCCAAAGATTTTCTATGGGGTTGAGATCTGGAGACTGGCTAGGCCACTCCAGGACCTTGAAATGCTTCTTACGAAGCCACTCCTTCGTTGCCCGGGCGGTGTGTTTGGGATCATTGTCATGCTGAAAGACCCAGCCACGTTTCATCTTCAATGGCCTTGCTGATGGAAGGAGGTTTTCACTCAAAATCTCACGATACATGGCCCCATTCACTCTTTCCTTTACACGGATCAGTCGTCCTGGTCCCTTTGCAGAAAAACAGCCCCAAAGCACGATGTTTCCACCCCCATGCTTCACAGTAGGTATGGTGTTATTTGGATGCAACTCAGCATTCTTTGTCCTCCAAACACGACGAGTTGAGTTTTTACCAAAAAGTTATATTTTGGTTTCATCTGACCATATGACATTCTCCCAATCTTCTTCTGGATCATCCAAATGCTCTCTAGCAAACTTCAGACGGGCCTGGACATGTACTGGCTTAAGCAGGGGGACACATCTGGCACTGCAGGATTTGAGTCCCTGGCGGTGTAGTGTGTTACAGATGGTAGGCTTTGTTACTTTGGTCCCAGCTTTCTGCAGGTCATTCACTAGCTCCCCCCGTGTGGTTCTGGGATTTTTGCTCACCGTTCTTGTGATCATTTTGACCCCACGGGGTGAGATCTTGTGTGGAGCCCCAGATCGAGGGAGATTATCAGTGGTCTTGTATGTCTTCCATTTCCTAATAAATGCTCCCACAGTTGATTTCTTCAAACCAAGCTGCTTACCTATTGCAGATTCAGTCTTCCCAGCCTGGTGCAGGTCTACAATTTTGTTTCTGGTGTCCTTTGACAGCTCTTTGGTCTTGGCCATAGTGGAGTTGGGCGTGTGACTGTTTGAGGTTGTGGACAGGTGACATTTATACAGATAACAAGTTCAAACAGGTGCCATTAATACAGGTAACAAGTGGAGGACAGAGGAGCCTCTTAAAGAAGAAGTTACAGGTCTGTGAGAGCCAGAAATCTTGCTTGTTTGTAGATGACTAAATACTTATTTTCCACCATAATTTCCAAATAAATTCATAAAAAATCCTACAATGTGATTTTCTGGATTTTTTTTCCTCATTTTGTCTGTCATAGTTGAAGTGTACCTATGATGAAAATGTCAGGCCTCTCTCATCTTTTTAAGTGGGAGAACTTGCACAATTGGTGGCTGACTAAATACTTTTTTGCCCCACCTCTCCTCACAGGCATCAAGTTTAGGCTTTGTCAGTATGTGAGTGAGTGGGTTATTATCTGTCAGGACAGTAAACTGGGCACCTTTTAGCCAGTGACTACATTTTAAACGCACGGCCCATTTCAATGCAAGAAACTATAGACAACGGGCTGGATATCTTGCTTGAGGTATTTACTAGCAAACGCAATGGGTCTAGTTTTACACTTGCCCTCTGGGATCTGGCTCAGAATAGCGCCTAGGCCATCAATTGAAGCATCAGTCGAAAGTATGAAGGGTTTACTAAAGTCTGGGTGAGCTAAAACTACAGCATTTATCACAGCTGCTTTTAACTCATCAAATACAAGTTGACACTCACTCGTCCAGTCTTCGGGTGTCAGCCTACCGGACGGCCTACTCAGTCTTGCCATTTTTATCTTTTCGTTTGGTTTTATGTCCCGCTGTTAAACAGCACAGTGGCTTGACAATTTTTGAAAACATGTTGATACAATAAGAGTAATAGTTCATCATTCCAAGAAATGACTGGACCCTCTTCAGTCCAGGATTTTTCCCATCCATCTCCATGAGATAAGTGGATGTCATTTCACTGATGCCCGTCACTTTTCCCTCGTCAGTCTGGATCCCCTTTTGAGATATCACATGGCCTAAGAATTTCACAGAACACCTAAGGAAGTGGCACTTCTTTTGGGCAAGCTTCAAGTTGTTGTTTGAGATTCTACTGAAAACCAACTCCAACCGTTCAAGTGCTTCTTGTTCACTTTTACCAAAGACTAGTAAGTCATCTAGATAGTTCTGAACCCCAAAGATTGACATCATCATCCTGGCAAACATAGCTGGGCTGTTGCAGAGGCCCTGAGCCATTCTGTTATATTCGAAAAGGCCAACTGGTGTGGAAACGGCTGTGTATTTACGATCTTCATCGTATATGGGAATATTGTAAAATCCCGATGTCAGATCCATTGTGCTGAATAGGCAGTTTCCACCCAATGTTGACCTCCACATCCAACGAGTCCTACAGGACAGGGCATTTTCGAGCTTTCAGTTAAGAGATGTTTTCGAAGCAATTAACTTAACATACAGGCCATTGAACCACTATTAGTTCTACTGATCATTGCACAGTCACTGGTGCATAGAACAGACTTTCATTGCCTGTTATTCTCCGAGTTCGTTGATATATCGCATTTGTGTAGCCTTGATTTTTCTCTTTGCAAACTCAGTAAAAAAAGAAACGACCTCTCACTGTCAACTGCATTTATTTTCAGCAAACTTAACATGTGTAAATATTTGTATGAACATAACAAGATTCAACAACTGGGACATGAACTGAACAAGTTCCACAGACATATATGTCCCTGAACAAATGGAGGGGGGGATCCAAAATCAAAAGTAACCGTCAGTATCTGGTGTGGCCAGATACTGACTGACTAATGCCCCATCCTTCGATGATAAACGTAAATCCGCGAATAGTCAGTGGAGAGCACTTTTTACCAGTCCTATCTAGTCCAGCGACGGTGGGTTTGTGCCCATAGGTGACGTTGTTTTCGGTGATCATTCGGTGGACATCCCTTACAACAGGCCTACAAGCCCTCAGTCCAGCCTCTCTCAGCCTATTGCGGACAGTCTGAGCACTGATGGAGGGATTGCGCATTCCTGGTGTAACTCAGGCAGATGTTGTTGCAAGACTGTACCTGTGTCGCAGGTGTGATGTTCGGATGTACTGATCCTGTGCAGGTGTTACACGTGGTCTGCCACTGCGAGGATGATCAGCTGTCCATCCTGTCTCCCTGTAGCACTGTCTTAGGTGTCTCACAGTACGGACATTGCAATTTATTGTCCTGGCCACATCTGCATTCCTCATGCCTCCTTGCAGCATGCCTAAGGCATGTTCACGCAGATGAGCAGGGACCCTGGGCATCTATCTTTTGGTGTTTGTCAGAGTCAGTAGAAAGGCCTCATTGGTGTCCTAAGTTTTCATTACTGTGACCTTAATTGTCTGCCATCTGTAATGTGCATGTTCATTAATTGTTTATGGTTCATTGAACAAGCATGGGAAACAGTTTTTAACCCCTTTAAAATGAAGATCTGTGGATTTTTACAAATTATCTTTGAAAGACAGGGTCCTGAAAAAGGGACATTTATTTTTTTGCTGAGATTATGAAGACAGTTCTATTTCAGGATCATTCATTTATAGGGGCTGAGTTTTTAGCTGCACCTTTCCCCTCAAGGTGCAGACCTATTAGTTTAAAGCTGGAACTTGATTTTATGGCCGCTGACCAACTGGTGCCTCTTTTCTAACCTACTGCTTTGTGGGAAGTCTATGGTTTGATGGCCAGGATTGTGACATTTGAAGCACATGCTGTCATTAAGACAGTGAGACCGAGTGGAGTGAGCCACATCTTTACATATAGCACATGGGAAGGAGGGAGACAGCTGTGCAGTTCTGCGGGGCCCTCTTGTGGTGGGGTGAGCAGAGTTTTGGTTAATAATAAACTGTTCTAGCAGTGTTACAAGTTGTCATTGTCAACTGATCATTGCTACTCAACTCCTTGAACCGCTGAGGTAAGGATGGGGCGCTCTGAGCTCTCCTCTGTTTTTTGGATGTCTTCCTGTAGTGTCAATATGTTTTGTTTCCCCCTTGTAGCACATCTGTCATTTTGGTGGCTGTCTATCAATTCCTGAACTTCACCCACTGTTCATTTCTCCTTAGGATTGCATCCGAATTCTGTGTACAGTTCATGATTGGGGCAGTGCTTCACAAACATCATGGCGACCGCATGACCCACGTCATCCATCTGTCTGCCCTGTTTTTGTAGACATTCATTAGCTAGATCTGCTACTCGGTTAAGGCGCACCCAGTAGTCTAAGCTACTCTCCTCGTTTCATAAAAATCTTGAAGCAACGTATTAGAGGAGATGGCCTCACCATAATGCTGTTTCAAAATACTGAAAATAACCTCAGGGTCTCTGCTGATGTTTACAAAGGGGTTACTGCGGATTCCTATCTTGACTAAATTCTTGGCCCTCCCCATTAACCGTTCCATGATTTAATGACCTTGCTCTGGCGTTTTGTAAGTCTTCATCATTTCCTGCCACTCATACACAGTACATATTTCTGTTCCATCACCTCTGAAAGTGGGTGGCTCACACATGTCAGATTTCATGAAAGTTTACCTTGGACCAGTCTGGCATGCACACTGGGATGGTGTCGGCGGCGACCTTGGATGGAGTGATATTACTGACAGACTTGAAACAATACTGTTACCAATCTCTTGACCCATCAGTTTGACCAAATCAAACATAACACTGCTGCGTATGGTATTCATGATCATTGGAGTGATTATCATCTCCATCACTCTGACCGGTTGTTTGATCAATAACATCGTCTTGTTCATTTACTGACGTTACACCAGCACTCCCAGAAAAGCTATGCTCTACCATTCTAGCTATCTGAGCCCCCCTACCAATACTGGGGGTAACAATATAACAGTTAACTCCCCTAGGTTGTAAGTCCTCAGTCACCATTAAAAGTGGTGGATCACCATTGGGCTTGACCAGAGTACCTGGATTTTTGGTGTGGACATGTTATTCATGACAAATATTTAAATCGACTGTCTCTTGAAGTTGACGGGAGTTGTGGTCCTCCTCTCTGGAGCGCTGCTGTATTCCCCGGTGATCGGCGATAACTGATCTTGGCACCAATTCTGTAACCAACTTCACATAGCCCCCCAGAAGGAAGGCACACGGACACCGACACTTCAGGTTGACTTGGTTTTTATCTGCAGAAAAATATATCAAACAGTGATGACAGGCATTGACAGGACGGTCCCAGCCACACGTTCACTGCTCTCAGAATATATCCACAAAGTGATCGTATAGTATAAATGCATTGTGTTTAGAAAATAACAAAAATACAGAAAAGCATACCTGCAGTAAAAGATATCAAACAGTGATGACAGGCATTGACAGGACGGTCACAGCCACACACTCACTGGTTAGGTAGTACACAATATATATTTTAGATAGGAGCAACAGTAATGATACATGCCCTCAATGTGAAGTGATATTATAATCCATAAATACAGAGCACAAGTACAACCCTTTTTGTTTTTTTACCCCTTTTTTCTTCCCAATTGATAGTAGTTACAGTCTTGTCTCATCGCTGCAAATCCCATACGGACTCGGGAGAGGCGAAGGTCGAGAGCCATGCGTCCTCCGAAACACAACCCAACCAAGCCACACTGCTTCTTGACACAATGCACATCCAACCTGGAAGCCAGCCGCACCAATGTGTACAGTGTTTCCCCCGACACCTGGCGACCTGTTCAGCGTGCACTGCACCTGGCCCTACACAGGAGTCGCTAGTGCGTGATGAGACAAGGATATTCCTGCCGGTCAAACCCTCCCTAACCCGGACGACGCTAGGCAAATTGTGCACCGCCCCATGGGCCTCCCGGTCGCGGCTGGCTGCGACAGAGCCTTGGCTCAAACCCAGAATCTCTGGTGGCACAGCTAGCACTGCAATGCAATTAAGGTAGTAAGAAAATAAACATTCACTTAATATTTTGATCAATCACCTGATAGCAATAGCTAGCGTGACATTACAGTGCACTGATTGACAGTGCTAGTCAGCTCGTCATTAACATGGCTAGCAAAGCCAGTAAAAACTTGGTTAACTTATCGAAATAGGCCTTAAATACATTAACGGTAAGATAAATATATACATAGTCACATTCACTATTGAATATGAACCCGTGTAGATTTTTTAACCGTTTTTAATGTAGACACGAACCTGCTCTCAGAATATCTCTCTGACTGAAGAGCAGGCAGACAAACTTGAAACCCGCTAGTTGTTCTTTCAAGGAAAATAATCCGATGGACCTCTCGTATTGCCAACGGCAGCAAATATTTTTATGAATTCGACAACACATAATGAAAGGAATCTTTATTTATGTCACACCTTTTCCTGAAGTGAATGGTTTCACCCACTACTCTACCCACGAACTGGTGTGTTCTTTGATATCTACAGGTTGATGGAAACTCTACATTTTCACTTTGTCACACAGGCATGCCAGCTAAGATAGCTACACTCAGAATAAAAAGCATTCCAAAAGTGTTGTGTCTGTCCCCATAGGAGATCCCTTTCTCGTTTCAGGTAGAACCCTCTGTGGAAAGGATTCTACATGGAACCCAAAAGGGGTTCTTCAAAGAGTTTTCCTATGGTTTTTGGGTTTCAGATAGCACTTTTCTCTCTGAGTGTAGACAAGCTAGGGTCTATAAAGCCTTGTTCGCATAGGTTCACATTGGCTCATTTAAAGTGACTCAAATGCAATTTGTTTGCATATCCGAATCGAATCTTTCCTGCAGTGAGAACAGACAAAAAGCACATGGAATTGGATATTTCAAGCCACATTTCACCCCACCTTCGTAGGTGGTTTGAAGTCAGATCCAAATCTGATTCCTAGACATGCGATGTGTGTCTGAATGGTAAAATACGATTTTTTGGGGCATGCTCTACATTTTTGGGGCATGCGCTACATTATATCATTCTGCTAATACAGGACTAGTAAAGGCCAAGTGAACTACTTTTGTGATTTTTTTATATTCAGATTTTTCAGGGGGTGCTGCAGCCCCCTCAACCCCTACTTCCCGCAGTTATGAGTCTATTCAATATCAAGCCAGGTTGGCAGCAAAAACGCATTTTAATGTTATTTTCACAGAAAATGTACAACCATATGTTTGTTAAAAAAATAACAAATAATTACTCAGATAAAAAACTGTATTGATTCTGAACACTCCCAAGTCCCAACTTCAGCAGGCAAGTTTCAATTTCCACTGAAGTTTCTAGCCACTAGCATACACTAGCTCGTTGGAAAGGGCTAAAAACAGAAATACGAGATTTGACTGCAGGAATGTCCACCAGATCTGTGCATTGCTCTACCATAAACCGCTTCAATGTCGTTTTAGAGAATTTGTCAGTATGTCCAACCAGCCTCACAACCGCAGACCACGTGTAACCACGCCAGCCCAGGACCTCCACTTCTGACTTCCACCTGCGGGATGGTCTAAGACCAGCCAACCGGACACCTGTTGTTTTGAACAACCAAAGAATTTCTGCACAAACTGTCAGAAACAGTCTCAGGGAAGCTCATCTGCGTGCTCATTGTCCTCACCAGGGTCTTGACGTGACTGCAGTTCGGTGTCCTAACCAACTTCAGTGGGCAAATGCTCACCTTCAATGGCCACTGGCACGCTGGAGAAGTGTGCTCTTCACGGATGAATCCCGGTTTCAACTGCACCGGGCAGATGGCAGACGTATGTGGCATGGTGTGGGTTTTCTGATGTCAATGTTGTGAACAGAGTGCCCCATGTTGGCAGTGGGATTAAGGTATGGGCAGGCATAAACTACAGACAATAAACACAATTGTATTTTATCGTTGGCAATTTGAATGCACAGAGATACCGTGACGAGATGCTGAGACCCACTGTCATGCCATTCATCCGCTGCCATCATCTCATGTTTCAGCATGATAATGCACGGCCCCATGTAGCAAGGATCTGTACACAATTCCTGGAAGCTGAAAATGTCCCACTTCATTCATGGTCTGCATACTCACCAGACATGTCACACATTGAGCATGTTTAGAATGCTCTGGATGGATGTGTACGACAGCGTGTTCCAGTTCCGGCCAAATATCCAGCAACTTCTCACAGCCATTAAAGAGGAGTGGGACAACATTCACAATCAACAGCTTGATCAACTCAATGCGAAGGAGATGTGTCATACTGCATGAGGCAAATGGTGGTCACACCAGATACTGACTGGTTTTATGATCCACATCCCTACAATTTTTAAAGCTATCCGTTTCCAACAGATGCATATCTGTATTCCTAGTCATGTGAAATTAGGGCCTAATGAGTATGACTGCTTTCCTTATATTGACTGATTTCCTTATATGACCTGTAACTTTAAAATATTGAGAATATTGAATGTTGAGTTCATATTTTTATTCAGTGTAGTAGCCTTGTGCAGGAAAATATGATGCTCATATTAGTAACAAAAATCTGGTAACTAAATATAGTAACGAGCAATCATTTGCTGTTAATGAGAAGAGCGAAAAACAATTCATTGTATCTTTGCATTCTGAAACAAATAGGCATATATTTCCTATTATTGATTTCATTTCAATGATCACTGCAGAATAAATTCCTCACCTTTTCTGGCCAAATTACCATGCGCATGTGCCTATTAGATTTTTTTGCATTGCATCTGACAGAGAGCGCTGTTTATAACATTCAGTAGAATTTAACAGGTGAACAGACAGTTGATATTTTGCATTGAAGTGTGTAGACTCCCACTGTAAGTAGGCCTACTGTAGATTTACTTTTTTTAACGAGAATTAGCGGGCAGTGCAGCATAGCCTATATACTCTAGGTTCGAGAAAAAGTAAATGCAAAACATTATTGAATTCAAACGATCTGTTTACAGGTTCACAACAATGTGCAATTGTTTGTGTCTGTCTGACGTTTAAATAGGACAAATGTCACTGCAAAATAAAAAAAATTGCCAACCCCTCCATAGACATTTGATCAAGTTTGCCATTATTTGTAAATTCCTTAGATACTGTCTTGTCATAATTCCAATACTTCCAAAATATACAGCAAATAAAGGCGTTGTCACCATAAAAGATGAACAATGGGCGCGTTTCAGGCGAAGTTATGACGCTTGTTCACGCGCGCAGAGTTTCACGACAGGTCTGATTTATAATGGGAAACATGTCTATGTGAATGGCGTGCGCCAGGTTTTAAAAATCTCAATAGGTTTGTGTGTGTGTGTAGTCTTTTCAGAATGGCACACGCAGATATTTAGTGTTCCATTTACACAATGATTTTGAACAAGGTCCCAGGTGCCTCGTTTATAAACCAGGCATAATTACAAAATATACCCCAACATGTGCATGTGCCAGTTTTCAATCAAAGGTCGGCATTTCTAATAATTGAACTTGACACGAGAATTTGCTCACCTCCCCGCAAACTTTAGACCAAGCGGTTGAAATATTGTATTGCAAGCTGGCAAGTATTTTGTGCAAAAGTGGGAAGATGAACAGCTTATACATTAAAACAAAGAACAAAATATTAACAAGAATGCAGCCATTTAGTGAGATGGGCAAAAATCTGTTTTATTTGTAGAAAATTGTATTTTCATAACCATTGCATAATATATTCCTCACATTTTCTGGATGTGATGGGTTCATATTTCCGAAGAAGCCATATTCTACAACAAATTACCATTAGCATCTCATTGAATTGGACCTAGTAGCCTTGTAAATAGATAAACAAATAGACCTTGCCTTTCAAGTCCTGCAATATCATAGGCAGCGCGGTTTATAATACCGGTATACAGTCGATTTTAACAGCTGATATTTTACATTAAAGTAGACCTATGTATGCTTTTGTAAGTACTGTAATAAAAATTGTGCCTGCCCTAAAATGTTTTAAAATTGCGGGTAGTCCATCATATTTAGGTTTGGGGAAAAGTCCATTGCAAAACATTACTGAATTCAAACGTTATACTTATGTTCACAGCGATTTTCCATAGATTTCTCGTTCAGAAACTGGCAGTCCTATTCCAGATTCAGTATAAATTTCTGCAAAAAAATGTAAACATTAAATAGACCCTTGTAGTTATGTATTATGTAAAATAATTTAGAGTATGGGTGATAGACTGACTGAATGATAGTCTATAGGATTGATGTGCGATAGGATCCCGACATCATTCCCTATTTAATCTCAGAGCCTATATCAAGGCAGGACATATAAAGACAATAATATATTGATAAACAATATTTTGCATGCCTTAGTCGAATACCAATAGTTCAAACCTATACAGCAAATAAAAGGCATTATTGTCACCATGGAAGGTGGACGGAGGGCGTTTTCAAGGCGGAGTTTTATAAGGTATGGCTTTAATGCTCGCTCACGCGCGCACAAACATGCGTATGTGTGGCGTGGGCCAAGTTTATAAATCTCTATATTTTTGTACGTGCGCAGACTTGTCAGAAATGGGGCACGCAGAAATGTCCTGTGACATTAATTAATTATGCAACGGTTATAAATGAGGCTCCTGGCAAGTCGTAGAGCATCTCCCAGTTAAAGGGCATCCTCCATCCATACAGGGCAACCCATTCTGCAAACAGCATCATCCTTTATGCGCCATCAACTACAATGATCAGAATGCATAGCACGGTTTCATCAGCACAACCACTGTTGGCGATACTATTTGAGCACAGTTAGTTAAATGTTTAAACGGTTTCAGCATATCACTTTAAATTGTCCCTTTATTTGACATTTTGCAAGAACTAGCTAGGTACTATACCAACGTGACTGAAAGATAGACTGCTTGTGCTAGCAGTCATTTGCTAGCAGGTCGCGAGGTGGCAATGCATGCATGCCATGATAAACCGACGAGAAGTGCATTTTTACAAGACAAGCTATGCAGTCTTGCTGTTATAAGCTAGTTACGTATATGTAATCTATATATTTATGTTGCTAGCATGGCAAGCAGTTGGCTAGCTGTGTTGTCATCTATTTCCAATTGGTGGCGTCACGTGAGTTGGCACCCGGATTTGAATCACCTCTTCCAGTTTAGAAACGCTTGCATATGTTACGTGTCTGGTGTAATTTGGCCGGAACAGCAATTTATAGGCCTATTGCTGTTTGGTAAAGCACTAGTTGAGTTTGCATGCTACTATGACCCTGCTTGTGGATCCATCCATGTCATATTGTTTACATGGCGTTGCTTTGTATCAATATTGACGATCTAGGTCACAGGTGTCAAACTCATTCTACAGAGGACTGTGTCTAAGGGTTTTTGCTCCTCACTTGTACTTCATTGATTAATTAAGGTCACTAATTAGTAAGGAACTCCTCACACCTGGTTGTCTAGGGCCTAATTGTAAGGAAAAACTCAAACTTGCAGACACTAGGCCCTCCATTGAATTAGTTTGACACCCCTAATCTAGGCCTATTTGCTTTAGGCTATATTGTAGCTAAGCAATATTGACCAGCCATTTGCTAGGCTATATTGTAGCTAAGCAGCTAAATGTGTGCGTCATGAAGCAATTACAAACGCTGTATGGTCTCCCAAATTCGGGTACATTTTAACGAGCTGGAACGAATTACAGCACAGTGGCTTTTTGTTTTTATTGTAATGCCATATTGCCTGAAACTATGGTTGGGCGGTATCCTTGTCATCTATGCATAGTCACGTTAATTAACTCTACCTACATGTACATACTACCTCAACTAACCGGTGCCCCCACACATTGACACTGTACCGGCACCCCCCATATATAGTTATTTTTTACTGCTCCTCTTTAATACTTGTTACTTTTATCTCTTATTCTTGCCATATTATTTTTAAGCTGCACTGTCGGTTAGGGGCTCTTAAGCTCGTAAATTACAATGACGCCCTTCCAAAAGGTCTCCTACGGGGTCTGGGATCAAAAATATAGGACAAAACATACATCATGACAAGTGAGACAACACAATACTACATAAAGAGAGACCTAAGACAATGTAGCATGGCAGCCACACAACATGGTAGCAGCACAAAACATGGTACAAACATTATTGGGCAGAGAGAGACAACAGCACAAAGGGCAAGAAGGTAGAGACAACAATACATCACGCAAAGCAGCCACACCTGTCAGTAAGAGTGTCCATGATTGAGATATAACTGTCTAGTTTGAGTGTTTGTTGCAGCTTGTTCCAGTTGCTAGCTGCAGTGAACTGAAAGAGGAGCTACCCAGGGATGTGTGCGCTTTGGGGACGTTTAACAGAATGTGACTGGCAGACCATGTGTTGTATGTGGAGGATGAGGGCCTCAGTAGATATCTCAGATAACTGGGAGTGAGACCTAAGAGGGTTTTATAAATAAGCTTCAACCAGTGGGTCTTGCGATGGGTATACAGAGATGACCAGTTTACAGAGGAGTATAGAGTGCAGTGATGTGTCCTATCAGGAGCATTGGCATGGAACGCTGTTTGGGTCATTGCGTGTCAAAAAGATACACGTCAAATAACAATATGTAAACTATATGCAAATGTTGGCCAATCACTATATGAAAAACTTCTCATTCATCATCACCAACAAATGACTAAGTCATGTCGAACCTTGAACATGACTGCTTTTTACATTTTGCCTGCGAAGTCCATCCACCTTTACAACCACCCCAGGAGGATCGGCTGGTTCAAAGGTAGGATTAATTCTGGTAGGTTAGGTAATACCTGACAAAAGTCAACATTAACCGGCACAACTACCTAGTAACGTTAGCTAGCTAATGATTGCAACAGCTAACGTTACCGTGGGGTGCGCGAGTATGGGCGGCGTCGACTATGCTGAGTGTCATTATTGTAACTTTTATAACGTTTGCACATGTCAGATTTCAATCGTTCAGGAGATGGAATATTGCTGGAGTCCAAAGGTGGCAAACCGGGAGAAGCGTCGCTGACCCTAACATCCTGCAGCTGAACAGGATAGGTACATTTTCCCTATATGCATGAGGACAGTGCTTGCTTTGTAAGTAAGCTAGGTGTGAATCTGTCTTGAGATTAAACAGACTTATTGAAGGTTATTTTACTGATTTAAAGATCATGGACTGTCCCCGTTCTATATTAGGATAATTTTTTATTAGATTTAAATAATGTTTCCATATCTCAGTATCTTTAGAGTATCCTGTGAGGCAGATCAAAGTGCCCTATGGTCAGGAGGAGAGCAGCTTCTTGAAGGTTGTCGGAAACATTCCCCCAAATGAATCCAAATGTGGAGGCCTTTAAGACAGACAAAAAAAGGATTGTTGTCAAGACAATGGAGGACAGAGATGGTGTGGTTGAATTGGTGGCTCAACAATTTGTCCAAGGGAGCATGCAGGTGGCCTTGGAGCAGTAAGTCAACTCTAGTCATAAATCTGTACAGAAGTTGAGTGAACGTCTTTCATCGGTACTCATACGAGTCAAGATTGTCACTGATGATCACATTTGCATTAAGATCGTTTGGACTCTTTCCCATTTCTCAGGTACTGATGAAAGACGTTCACTCAACTTCTGTTCTTCCGAGGTAAAATTATCTAGCTAGTTAACAATGGCTGCCTAATGTCTCAATGGTAAATCTGCCATCTCTGATTGCACCAGACTGCTGACCACAGACAGAAGAGATGGACTGCAACCATCAATAGCCAGGTAACGTTAACTTAATGTTAGTATCGGTGAATCGTTGTGACATATGAAATACGAGTGATAGTGTAATCAATGTGTAATAACTACGTAAAAAAATGAATGAGCGTGTTAATGTGATGTGGTCATATTCAGGTCCTGATTGGTAAAGAAGCTTATTTGACGTGTATCTTTTTGACACGCAAAGACCCAAATGGCATTCCATACATTGGTGGCAAATCTGATGGCCGAATGGTAAAGACCATCTAGCAGCTCGAGAGCACCCTTACCTGCTGTTCTATAAATTACGTCTCTGTAATCAAGCATGGGTAGCAACAGGTCGCAGTAACTCGTAACTATGACTAGTTCGTCAAACAACAACACAAAGGGCAGGAGTGATACAGCCTGGTTTGGCAGTTGATTGCTGGCTGATAATGTTAAAAACTTTGCCAACATATTTCTAATAATAAATCATTTTACAAAATCAGTTAATCATAGTTAGATATCAAGATTAGAGCAGGTAAAAATAGAGCATCTGAGATTTTAAAAATATGTTGTGATTGTACTGGTTGTCGACTTACTGATATCTCAGGGTTGTGGAGCTCATTGAGTAGTTTCTTGGCTTCAATAACCGCCTGGTAGAGCCTCAGTGAGTGACCATCACTGGCCACGAAGCAGGCACTGGGTGAGTTGCAGGAGACACCTGCAGTGGAAAAAACAATTACAACCTGACAGTAATTGTAGCTACAGGGTTTTCAAAGGTCAATCCACTGACTGTCTCCTTCCTTACCAAGGCAGTTGCTAGGGATGAGTGTGGGCAGCCAGGCTATGTTGGAGAAGGCGTAGGAGTGGAGAAGGTTTTTCCTGGCTAGCTCAGATATCCCTCCAGAGAAGGACAAGGGCTCCACCGGGTCCACCTTCCACAGGATGAGCTTGCTGTAAATGGCACTTCGACATGGCACCCAGGGACACCCGGCAGGGCCTGCCCCTGATGGGCTGGGAGAGGGCGGCCATGACACTGTCCACGTCGGGGGTGCGCATGGCATTGTGGTGCGAGGTGGTGAGGAGCAGGGGCAACAGGGAGTGGCAGGCCAGGTTGTTGAGGTGGAAGCAGTGGCCGCAGTAGCGCTACTTGTGCGACACGCTAAGAACGGTTGAGAAGGCCGACTCCTTGGCGAAGCTGACCGCCCACTGGTTCAGGGAGCCGTTTGCGTGCATGGCGATCATGAGCGCATTGGGGGTGAAGATGCTGAGGATCAGGGTGCTGGAGGCTGCCTTGCTCTGGCCGTTGGTGATGAGCCCCGAGGAGGAGTGGATGGCCAGTTCCACATTCTTGTTGCAGGCGTACATGACCAAGCTGCGGCTCAGAGAGTTGGCTTCGACCGTGGGAAGGCCACAGGAATCCGAGACAAAGGACACCTGTCACGGGCCAATGGAAACACATTTTCCAGTCAGTGCTACATTAGTTCCTCACAAAAATTCCTTAGCATTATTATGCACTGCGTTTTCCTCTGTAAAAAAATAAGAAATATTAAGGCAGCCAGCCTTAATAAACCTGTATGTCACTTAAATAGAGATTCCATCAGCAGCGTTGACTGCCGGATCAAGAGGCCCAGTCATTATACTGCAGAGAAATGCATCAAGGGAATTTCCAATTTCATATAATGTAACACTTAATTCAAATATACAGTAATTAACCCAGTGTCAGTGAGAATCCATTAAAATGGAAGCTGTACAATGCAACTGTTAAAATGAAATCAGTGTTACAGAGACAGCTAGTGTTGTTTTCAACATTGCATGTATAAAAAGACACGCAAAAGAGAAATTGGTCAATCGGTCACAGGGCACAATCAGTCACACCACATATACTACATCTAATTTATCTTCTATTATGATGGAGAAACCATAGGAGATGTCAGTTTTGCTCGTTTGCTGATGCAAATACAACATTGACAGAGTGCATCAGTCAAAGATGAAATGTATCGTTCTATTGTAATGTAAAACAGAAATGTCAGGTTGCTTTCCTAATGAAGGTAACGTACCTGGACCTGCCGGGGTGATACTCATCCAGCATGTCAACGTGCCACTCCAGCAGAGCCGTCCATGGGGTGTATACTGAACAGCATGTCTGCCCCTCTGTCTAGTTATCTAGTAGAATCTGCACCTGGTCCTTCACCGCTGCAGCAGGCAGCTGGACGGACGCCACGTTGGGTCCTCGTTCTGCCACACGTCTAGCAGCCTCCTCTACCTCCTGCTCATAATCAGACATACACACAGGAGAAAGCTCACAGCCTAGTCCTCATATCCACACCACTAAAGGGTAAATACATGATAGGCTTTCGCTTTCATTTTGGTAGAAATCAAACTGCTCTAGAATTCTAAAACTGTTTAGTTAGAATAGAGTTACGGATAACTTCTTGTCATTGTCAAACAATTTATCAAAAGAGGTATATTACACCACAACAAAAATTGCACTTTCATTTCAAGGTTAAAAGTTAATCATATTGGCCAATGCCTTTTTGAACGACATGTTGTGCAATCTGGTCAAGTGTGAGAATGCAGTCATTTAGAGCGCTGGGGTGTGTTCCCTAGGAACCAAGCAGAAGCAAACAGCCAAAAACAGTGAGGGACTAACCTGAACTTTTCCAATAAGAAAATGCTACATTTTATTCCAAAACGTTTTAATAGCGAAATGTTTTTCATTAAAAAAAATGTTTTCTATTGCATAACGTTTTGCACTAATGAATACACCGCTGCACGCTACCTACCCTCCTGGGATTATTATTTTTTTTTTTTAGTTGTGCTGCTCCATGCTGCCCCTGAGCTGCTGCAGGAACACCTCCATGGTTAGGGTGAGGTACAGCTCCTGGTTGTTGAGCCAGTGCACGGTGAAGGGCCCGCCAGGCTCCTCGTCATCCCACCCACACAGTGACGTGATGGAGGGCAGCAGGAGGATATCTGCACCAAACACACATATCATCACTAACTCTGTACAGTAATGTGTGTGTGTAGGGCCCAGTGTTAACCCTGGTCAGGTTACATTGCCAGGAAACACTTTAGACCCTCAATATGTGCAACGATGACTGATCCGTCAGATGTGCTTGTAAGACCAAGTCTAATCCTATTCTTAACCATTAAGTACAGTAGAGTTTGAAAGAGGCTGTTAAAGATACGTTTTATCCTAAAATGAACTGTTACGCAATGTAAACAATGCTACTGAACCTCTTTATTAATGGTGACAGTTGGTTTGTGTCTTGAATACCTGTGGCAGGGTTGATGCTGGCAGCGATGTGGAAGTGGCAGAGAGAGTTGGCATGGAGCATGCTGTTGTAGTGTGTGCTCTGCTGGTACGGGAGGCAGCCGTCAGGGAAGGCTGGGCCACACCTCTCAACAGGGCTCTGCACAACTCCTGCAGGTTCAACTGAGGCAAGAGACAAAATGGCTCCTAAGTAGGGCTCCCTCTCTTTGGAAAGCCAGAAGAACTAAAATAGTAGCTCTGATATCGCAGTCAGTGATTTTAATAAATTATTCTGCAAATGTCAGACTTTCATCACATTTCCATATCGATTTTTTTCCCCAATGTATTGTGTCTCTTGCTTATGTGTGTCTGCATTTCTGGCGAGGCGCATAACCATGTAATGACCACCTTCAAGTTTTGTACACCAGAAGTAATGAGGAGAGTGCATCCGATCATACAACTAGTTACTAGGTCACCTCAACAAAGGCCAAAATACATTAAGAAAAAAAAGAGCGGAGGTACAGTAATTCAAGGGTGTACTGTACAGAAACAAGGACAATTTTCTTAATGAAGTTCTCAAGGGCTGCAAATCCTGGAAAACAATCTTCCTGACAGATATCCAATTCATTATGCCCTTTAGCTCTAAGCAAGCTGCTCTCACATCTTCTCACCAGCCTGATGGACTATGAAGCTGCGCTGGAGACACTTTTCCTACCTCCAAGGTGTTCCTGCCCTGCATTTTTGATATGAGAGGGAGTCTTGTCGATTTGAGCATGTCGCTGTTCTGGCTGTTATTAACATGTCTGAGCGTGTGTCCGGACAGCAAGGTGGCACTGGGAAGCAGGGTCTCGGCCCACAGGCGACACGCACTGTCCTTACAACAGGTCAGTAGCATATTACCCACAGAAGCCCTGGAGGGAAGGGAAACACAGAGAATAGAGCTTTGTCAGATCAGGCATGGACAAACAAGGACAATATCAGTGCTTCTAAAACCTTTAATGATGGGTATTACTGTGGCATGTACTTGCTGGTCTTTCTCCAGAAGAAGCCTGTCACAGATCGTGGGTGGGCCAGGTAGACAAATGAGAAGTCCAGCTCCCACTGGGATTAAGTACACATTTACTACAAAGGCTAATGGCTATTTGAGTGTGCACTTAATGAGTCATGTGTTTCTCTGTAAAGTCTTTCCTTTAAAACAAACCGAGTGGCGCAGCAGTCTAAGGCACTGCATCTCAGTGCTAGAGGCGTCACTACAGACCCTGGTTCAATCCCAGGCTATATCACAACCGGCCGTGACCACATTAAAAATGTGAAAAACACGTTCTTATTCGAAAAGATACAAAATACACTTATCAAAATGGTTTGACCTGTGGGGTCCCAGGCCAGGTTGCGTTCTAAACTGCAAAACAAACTGTCCAATCGTCTGCCACTGGTAGCTCAGTTTCTATACGCGCACAAGCATTAGAACAATCAAATCCAAATGTTAATATCAACTCATTCGGAACAATAGATGTGTAATTTCCTTGCATATGTAGTATTTGAACTAATAGTGCAGTCATCAAGAATCAATGACTTCTTTAGAATCAATACAATTAGCACTTAGAGCTGATGCCCGGTCTTTCTGGTTCCATATTAAGCTGCAATCCGTCAGCAACAATGAAGAGGGGGGACATTTTAATCAACGTGAAGACATTGTTGCAGACCAATGTGGAGCATGAAGATGATCAAAGACGACAGTACTGAAACATGCATCAAAGAAATTAGTACATAAACTAGCCCAATTGTTAAGGAATCCTCAGATTGTTTTTAGCCACATGTTCAGGGAACCGAACAGAATAAAATCATACCCAAGGAACAAATATCCAAAAAGCATAAAAATGTATTGGGACCTTAGAAATGTCGTAATTGTACAATAAGCATTTTACCACATGCTAAATGTTTTGTCTACTTAGCATAATTTGAAATCTGACCAAATAAGTCACACAGATATGTTGGCCTAACTAATGACTGATCCAAATGAGGTATTTCCATGGCTATGCACAAAATTAACTACAGGCAAATGCTTACTTCCTTAGAGAATATAGGTTGTCTAACAGAATATTCCAACTGTCAGGAAGACTAAATGTCAGAGTATTGAGTCTGAGTCAGTTGTTTGTCTATTTATTGCTACATTGACAGATTAAGGCTCATGGGACAAAATTACGTATCAGGACCTTTTACGCCGTCTTTAGTCGCTGGCTGGGTTTGCTTCTGTTCCTTCATTTCCTTTCAAACAAACATTGACATCTATTGTCAGCGTAGACAGCCAAGCTCAATGACTAGTACATAACTGAAAATGTATTGTTAACCTAGGAGGAAAGCACAATGGATCCATGCAACATGGCATTTAGACAGATTTAAATGGGTTTCAGGCAGGCTTTGTGCAGTACCCCATGTATACTGGGCTATTTTATTTTTAGTCAGATGTTTTTTTTAAAATACATACAAAAAAGACAACATACACCGAGTATACCAAACAATAGGAACACCTTCCTAATATTGAGTTGCACCTCCCCTTTTGTCCTCGGAACAGCCTCAAAATCGTCGGGGCATGGACTCAATGGATACAAGGTGTCGAAAGAATTCCACAGGGATGCTGGCCCAAGTTGACGCCAATGCTTCCCACCGTTGTGTCAAGTTGGCTGGATGTCCTTTGGGTGGTGGACCATTCTCAAAACAGGAAACTGTTGTGGAAAAACCCAGCAGCGTTGCAGTTCTTGACACAAACCGGTGTGCCTGGCACCTACTACCATACCCTGTTCAAAGGCACTTACATTCACAAGCCATGTCTCAAGGCTTAAAAATCCTTCTTTAACCTGTCTCCCCTTCAGCTACACTGATTGAAGTGGATTTAACAAGTGACATCAATAAGCAATCATAGCTTTCACCTGGTCAGTCTGTCATGGAAAGAGGTGTTAATATTTCATATACTCAGTGTGCAGATGCACAGAAACATCAACGACATCACACCTGCACAGCCCCACCTGTTCTCACCCCCATCTCCAGTGCCTACACTACTCTATAACCACTTCCTCAAAGTGCACCATTTTGTTCCTCTTTGTTGCCCACACTTTCAATATTTAGATAATGAAGCACCACATTTCTCCATTGCCTTAACGATGGAGGATTGGTTGATTTCCAGTTAGGTATACATTTTCTCAAGATAGTTGATGAGTATCATCCAACCCATCGGGTCTCTCTGCACACTCATATGACATGTCTTGAAATCTGCAGACAAACGATTAAAAATAGCATTTACATTGAAACACTGACAGCCAACTTCCTAACTCCGCCGATAACGTTGCCTTTATAGCATTCCCAGAAGGCATAGATAGTTACTGTTAGTTTACACTTAAGACAAGACTGTCGTTATGCTGTAAAATGTGTGCATTTTGTTTCTTGTATAATACATTCTATACATATTTAATCCAGTTTAAACTGTACATTATTTCAATAGTTATGTTCCAACATTCCCCCCCCCCCCACCATCTTGTGCCAATCAGTTATTTTTAAGTCTTGGTTCCAATAGTTCATATTTTTTTTCTAAGAGGTTGTCAGTTGGATAGCCTCTCTGCAAGGTTTTGTATATCTTACCCATCAAATGAATATCATTTTCTGACTCAAATAGAATTCCCTCAAAATTGCGCTGATGTTGTAATGGCTGTTTGAAGAAGTGGACCAAAGTGCAGCGTGGTAAGTGTTCATGATTTATTAATCGAACTGACCACTGAATGACATTTCAGACACTTCTGTCTGGTGCAGACACAAAAACTACTCACAAAACACAGGTGGGAAAAGGCTACCTAAGTATGGTTCTCAATCAGAGACAACAATAGACAGCTTCCTCTGATTGAGAACCACACCCGGCCAAACACAGAGAAATAGAAAACAAAACATAGAATGCCCGCCCCAACTCACGCCCTGACCAAACCAAAATAGAGACATAAAAAGGATCTCTAAGGTGAGGGCGTGACAGATGTCCAAATGATTTCAAAATAAAATTGTGATATGAAACTTAAGTATTTAAAAAAAAATCTACATTGGTCAGTCCAAAATTGCATTTGAATTCTGTCATGGAAATACAGTGCCTTGCGAAAGTATTCGGCCCCCTTGAACTTTGCGACCTTTTGCCACATTTCAGGCTTCAAACATAAAGATATAAAACTGTATTTTTTTGTGAAGAATCAACAACAAGTGGGACACAATCATGAAGTGGAACGACATTTATTGGATATTTCAAACTTTTTTAACAAATCAAAAACTGAAAAATTGGGCGTGCAAAATTATTCAGCCCCTTTACTTTCAGTGCAGCAAACTCTCTCCAGAAGTTCAGTGAGGATCTCTGAATGATCCAATGTTGACCTAAATGACTAATGATGATAAATACAATCCACCTGTGTGTAATCAAGTCTCCGTATAAATGCACCTGCACTGTGATAGTCTCAGAAGTATACATCTATGGAAGATGGAAACAAGTTCATATGTGAGCACATGCAGATTTTCACTGACCTTTTTCAGCTCCATGTTTGGGGTATGTTGGCATAGCAAGCGCACTCGGATATTCAATACTGAATTCTATGTTAACATATTGTTCTATGTTAACATACTGCTCATAATAATGTCCAGAATAGAGTAAATGGAAGGGTATCAAACACATGGTTTTCATGCGTTTGATACCATTCCATTCACTCCATTCCAGCCATTACACTCCATTCAAGACAGTATTATGAGCCGTCCTCCTCTCAGCAGCCTCCACTGATCTAAATAAAAAGGTCAGCCATGCCATAATGTTTTACACTGTAGCCTAGCCAGTACGCCTTAAATTAGGCGGCACTACCACCAATTTTCCCTTGGGGAAGATAGTCTATCCTATTCTGTGCTTTGCAGCAGGGGAAGGAGACTCTGCTGCAACGTGTATTTGAGGAGGATCTCATTCTGGGCAGTGATTGGACAGATGCCACTCAGGAAGCTCCAGCTACAGACACTGGTAGGATGAGGAAACACACACTACTATAACCTTCACTTTGCTCTTGTGTCCCATCTTATTCAGTGTAATAAACGTGTGTGTTTGTTTTTCTCCTGCAGCCTCTCTGCCCGCTTCTTCCTGGTAGTGGTAGAGTTTACCCAGACTGGCAGGTCCCTCCTGCATATGTGGCATCTGCAACTGGCAGCTCTCCCAATCATTATGGGTGTGTACCAACAACTACACTCAAGGATTAATTTATATCTTAAAGCGTTGTGTGCAAGTCAGCTAGCTTTATCTTGGCTCCCAATTTTTGGCTTCCATCTGTTTTTGTGTGTCCTTACAGACGAGACCAGTGGTCCGCCTGAGAGGGCGAATGTAACCTCATCAACTCTGAATTGCTCCTTTAACTTTGACATGTTCACTTCCCCTGAGGCCCAGAAGAACAAGCCTTGCACATCCAACCTGCAGAGTGCCTGCCGCCTCACCCTGACCACTCACAGGCTGTACAGCTAGGAGCTGGCTCTTCCAGACGGTGTGAAAGTGATCAATGTCACGCCTTCAGCAGGTAAGAGAGAGCACTGTACCATAGTCACACTGCCCTTCACTCCTGTATAACGGGACAGTCCAGTTTGTTCCTCCATGGGAATGTAATCAACTCCCAAGGCGTTGGCTAATTCTATTGAATGGAACCAGTTACACTGAAATTGGATTAGTGTGGGGGGTGGTCTTAATTGCTAGGCTGGTGTTTTAACTGTAGATTTCCGGGTTCATATAGCCCAAGTCAATTGTATTGAGTGTTTGTACGAGCTTACCCATGAAGTGTGGCTAAACTAACTACCTAATTATTGTTCTTGTTTCAGGTCATCTGAGCGCATCCTCCCTGCAGCCGGCCGGTGGCGCTCCGTATCTCCTGGCCACGTTCTGTTCAGACGTGAAGGTGAGGTTCTGGAGATGCAGGGCGGCTGCAGTGGAGCCAGACGCCCAGGAGCTGACGTACATCTGAGATGAGTGGCCTCTGCTGGTGGAAGAGGGGCTAGGCAATAGCCGCGCCATTACTGTGCTGGGCACACCAGTAGAGCTCAGCTGTTGTCACACCAGCCGCATCGCAGTGGCCTACCGATACAAACCTAGCCCTCACCTAACCCTAACCACCTAAGTCATAAGAACCACTGGTCCGCGTAGGGATATTCCAGTGTGAGTCCACAGGCAGCTCCCACTGGGTGCTAGACAACAACATGAAGAGTGGTACCAAGAAGCTGAATCTGCAGAATAATAATCTGGACATCTACCTGCCCAGCGTTGACTGCCAGGGGACCTCTGGTAAGAGTCTGGTCCACCTGGACTGGGTCTCCAGGGAAGACGGCTACCACATTCTCACTGCAGGGATTGGTTCCAAAATCTACATGTATGGCCTGCTCTCTGGTAAACCTCCCGAGCTGGGACTCTCTGAGGGCCACAGGGAGTAGAGCTCCTCCCACCTGGTCCTACTGCGCTCCGCGGACCTTGTCTCCTCCGCGGAGGGCTCCCTGCCCATCCCCGTCTCCCTGTCCTGGGTGAAGGATGGCATCCTGGTGGTGGGCATGGACTGCAAGATGCATGTGTACACCCACTCCTGCCCTGGCCAAGTCCACGGCTCCCAACACCATCACGACAGAAATGGTCATGCTTCCATGACCAGCCTGACCCAGAAACTGAGTGCTAAGAGGACAGCTGCTGTTTGAGGCAGGGAACCACCTGTTCCCAACGCTGCTCCAATACCACCCGGTACAGCTGCTGGAGCTCATGGACCCGGGGACGGTCCTGCGGGCCAAGGCCATCCTCTCCCACCTGGTCAAGTGCATCGCTGGAGAGATCGTGGCCCTCAAAGACGATGACACTAACCAGGTGGAGCGTCTCCGCTTCCGCACCGGCGGCAGCACCACCAGGGACCCCAAGCCCTTCAGCAAGGGTGAGCGTTACTCAGAGATTGAGTCCATCACTCCACTGCCCTTGTACGTGCTGCTGGTGGCTGACGAGGACTGCTCTCCCAAGCCCAAAGACAAGGTGGCCAGCTTGAGTGGCCACGGGTCCATTCAGCCTACAATGAACTTTTCCAGAGCAGTGGGGTGTGTGTGGAGCACCTGGAGCCCATGGACAGTGACCAGGAGGATGGTGGTGCTAAGGTCATAGACCAGTCCCAGTACAGTCCCACCTTCTTTGGGCCCGGGCATGCCCAGGTCCTATCCAGCCACCTGCTCCCCTCCAGCCTGCCGGGTCTGACCCGCATGGAGCAGATGTCCCTCAAAGGCCTTGCCAACACCCTCACCACCACAAGCACCAGCATCAGGGCGAGTGCACAAACTGCCCTCCACAGTCCTTCTCTAAATAAATGTTGTTTTATGGACTAATATAAACCATATCTCAAAGTGGTGTATTTGTTTTACTCTGGTAGAAGGCCTGTGAGGAGAAGTACTGCAGATGGTAATGTTCTTTTCATTGACTAGGTGGAGAAACTTTGGATGAGTGCGGTCTGAAGTTCCTGCTGACCACCCTGCCCATTGCGCCCAGCTACTCCGACAAGGTAGGCAAGGCTGAACTCAACAGTATAGCATACAGCACAGTGGGTTTGATTCCTGCATGGGCCACCTATTCTGATTTAGCCAATTTATTGTGGGGTTTTCCCTTGACATAGTCAAATATACTAAAAAGACTTTTAAAAATATTTTCCTGAACCATGGGTCAGATAGACTCCAGATTTGGTAATAGACTCAATGATTTGGACTCTAATTGATTTGAGAATGGTTAGATGCGACATTCAAAGTCTGCCACGCTACACCACTAGATGGCACCGTATCACACAAGGGCTTTAAGAACTGACCCGATGGACATGGGGCCATGAAGTTTGGTATGTTAGCCTTATGTAAATCTCCTTAGAACATCGTTTCCCAAACTCTGTTTCCCAAACTCTGCCCTGGGGAATCCAAGGAGTGCACGTTTTGTTTTTTGCCCTTGCGCCAGTGGTGGAAAAAGTACCCAATTGTCATGCTTGAGTAAAAGTAAAGATACCTTTTAATAGAAAATGACTGAAGTGAGTCACCCAATAAAATATTACTTGAGTAAAAGTCTAAAAGTATTTGGTTTTAAATATACTTAAGTATCGAAAGTTAAAGTAAATATTTTCAAATTACTTATATTAAGCAAACCAGACTGCATAATTTTCTTTTTTTTTCAAATTTACAGACAGCCAGGAGCACACTCCAACATAATTTACAAATGCAATATGTGTTTAGTGAGTCTGCCAGATCAGAGGCAGTATGGATGTTCTGTTGATAAATGCATGAATTGGACCATTTCTGTCCTGCTAAGCATTCAAAATGTAACGAGTACTTTTGGGTGTCAGGGAAAATGTATGGAGTAAAAAGTACATTATTCATAAGTTGTCAAAAATATAGATACTCCAAAAAAACTACTGAAGTACTTTACAACATTGCCTAGCACTACACAGCTGATTCAAATAATGAACACATCACGCTTTGATTATCTGAATCATCTGTGTAGTGCTAGGGTAATAACCTTAATATGCACCCCTTGAGGTCCCCAGGACCGAGTTTGGGAAATGCTACCTTAGAGGCTGTGTGAATATAAAGTTACTGCAACCCATAGAGAATTATAGAGCCTCTAGCATGGGCAGTGCCATTGAGGGCTTCAACCATTTTAATGTAGTCAACTGGGTGGGACTTCCAACTTCATTGGAGCCATGTCCAACAGGGTCATCAGGAGGAATCAGCCAGTCGTGAGGAAGAAAATTGTCTACTTCAAAATGGAGATTGCTTCAAAGGTGCGGCCCATGTGCACAGACGCCATAATGGGATCTGTATAGGGATGCTTATTTTTATTTATTTGTATTAGCTGAAATCACTTTGGATAAATGACCATAATATTAGTATTATATGATCAAGTTTCAAAGTGTACTCGTCACGTGCACAGGATACGACGGGTGTACAACAGTACAATGAAATTCTTACCTTGAGAGCTCTTTCCAACCATACAGTGATAATAATTATAATAATAGAAAATTGAATACAAAAAAATAGAAGTAAGAATAAAAACCACACAAGAACAACAATGAGAGGTAAAGAAACATGAGAATGCAAGTATATACAGGTCAGTGCCAGTACCTTATTCAATGTGCAGGGGAACTGGAGAAGTTGAGGTGGGTATATAAATACAATGACAATAAAAAATATGTGAACCCTTTGGAAATACCTGGATTTCTGCATAAATTGGTCATAATTTGATCTGATCTTCATCCAGGTCACAACAACAGACAAACACAGTCTGCTTATACTAATAACACACAATTATACGTTTTGATGTCTTTATTTAACAAACAGTGTAAACATTGACAGTACAGGGTGGGAAAAGTATGTGAATCCTTAGATTTAATAACTGGTTGACCCTCTTTTGGCAGCAATAACCTTAACCAAATGTTTTCTGTAGTTGCGGATCAGACCTGCACAATGGTCAGGAGGAATTTTGGACCATTCCTCTTCACCAAACTGTTTCAGTTCAGCAACATTCTTGGGATGTCTGGTGTGAACTGCTCTCTTGAGGTCATGCCACAGCATCACAATCGGGTTGAGGTCATGACTCTGACTGGGCCACTCCAGAAGGCGTATTTTCTTCTGTTGAAGTCATTCTGTTGTTGATTTACTTCTGTGTTTTGGGTCGTTGTCCTGTTGCATCGCATCAACTTCTGTTGTGCTTCAATTGGCGGACAGATAGCCTAACATTCTCCTGCAAAATGTCTTGGTAAACTTGGGAATTCATTTTTCCGTTGATGATAGCAAGCTGTCCAGGCCCTGAGACAGCAAAACAGCCCCAAACCCAGATGCTCCCTCCACCATACTTTACAGTTGGGATGAGGTTTTGATGTTGGTGTGCTGTGCCTTTTTTTGTAAGTAAGTAAGCAAGTAACAGGAGTAATAGTGCCCAGTAGCAGGATAAATCAAACAACCGTAGCTCCTGAGGCCTGGTGCTGTGTAGACTTGTGTGATGATGGATTGTCTGATAACCTGTATTTGGTTCTCCAGGCTTGTCCACCTATCAATACGCCTGGGCTTTCAACTCTGAGGCTGAGGAGGAGCTTCTCAACATGCTGCCTGCCCTGCAGAAGGGAGACCCCACATGGCCTGAACTACACGCCATGGGCGTGGGCTGGTGTCTCAGGAGCACCAATAAACTTAGGCGGTATATTGAAAAGGTGAGCACAAGTGCTTTCAGAAAGTATTCACACCCCTTGACAATTTCCACATTTTGTTCCAGCCTCAATTTAAATGGATTAAATTGAATGCATGTGTCACTGGCCTACACATAATACCCCATAATGTCAAAGTGGAATTATGTTTTTTAAATGTTACAAATTAATTTAAAATGAAAAGCTGAACTGTCTTGAGTCAGTAAGTATTCAACCCTTTGTTATGACAAGCCTAAATAAGTTGAAGTTAGAATTTGCTTAAGTCAAATAAGTTGCATGCACTCACTCTGTGCAATAGTGTTTAACGTGATTTTTGAATGACTACCTCACACATACAATTATCTGTAAGATCCCTCAGTCGAGCACCCACAAAGACCAGGGAGCTTTTCCAACCACAAAGACCAGGGAGCTTTTCCAATGCCTCGCAATGAAGGGCACCTATTGGTAGATGGGTAAAAATAAAAAAGCAGACATCGAATATTCCTTTGAGCATGGTGAAGTTAGTAATTACTCGTTGGATGGTGTATCAAAACACCCAGTCATGACAAAGATACATGTGTTCTTCCTAAATCAGCTGCCGGAGAGGAAGGAAACCGTTCAGGGATTTCACCATGAGGCCAATGGTGACTTAAACTTAAAACAGTTAGCGTTTAATGGCTGTGATTGGAGAGAACTGAGGACTGAACAACATTGTAGTTACTCCACAATACTAAGGTAAATGAGAGTGGAAAGAAGGAAGCCTGTACAGAATAAAACATATTCCAAAAACATCCATCCTGTTTGCAATGAGGTACTAAAGTAAAACTGCAAAGAAATTAACTTTATGTCCTGAATAAAAAGCATTATGTTTGGGGCCACTTTTTGTATTTTCAAGCATGGTGGTGGTTGCATCATGTTATGGGTATGCTTGTCAGCGGCAAGGACTATGGAGTTTTTTAGGATAAAAATAAAGGAAATAGAGCTAAGCGCAGGCAAAATCCTGGAGGAAAACCTGGTTCAGTCTGCTTTCCAACAAACACTGGGAGACATTCACTTTTCAGCAGGTAAATAACCTAAAACACAAGACCAAATATATAAACTGGAGTTGTTTACTAAGACGGCATTTGAATTAAATCGGTTTGAATATCTATGGCAAGACTTAAATGGCTGTCTTGCAATGATCAACAACCAACTTGACAGAGCTTGAAGAATTTTGAAAACAATAATGTGCAAATATTGTACAATCCAGGTGTGCAAACCTCTGACTTACCCAGAAAGACTCACCGCTGTAATCGCTGCCAAGGGTGATTCTAACATGTATTGACTCAGGGGTGTGAATACTTATGTAAATGAGAGATTTCTATACTTAATTTTCAATACATTTGCAGAAATGTCTGAGAGCATGTTTTCAATTAGTCATTATGGAGTATTGTGTGTGTGTGTGTGAGAAGAAAATAATGTAATCCATTTTGAATTCAGGCTGTAACACAAGAAAATGTGGAATAAGTCAAGGGGTTTGAATACTTTCTGAAGGCATTGTACATCTTTATATATGTAATTATTGATTGATTGTCCTACTTTTATATCTCAAAGAATAAGGCAAAGTCCGGTTTTGCTGCACTACTGAATTCAGTATTGTAAATGAGCGTGTGTGTGGAATGACCTATATACTTTTTTTTATACCTCTGTTATTCATCAGGTAGCAAAAGCATATTTTCAAAGGCAGAGCGATCCTCTGGACGCCGCAATATTCTCTCGCTATGTAAAAGAAAGCGGTGGTCTGGGGACTGTTCAGGTAATGTCTTTGAGAAGATTTTGAATATCATTCCCCAAAACTCCTGACAAGATTGGAACAATTCTTTCACATTATAGAAAGTCAGTCAAATGACAACTTGTGTTGTTCTATCAGGGTCTAAGAATAATGTCAAAATGACAGCTTTCTTTAGCAACAACTTCAGTGAGGACCGGTGGAGGAAGGTTTCTTTAAAGAACGCCTTCTCTCTGCTGGGGAAGCAACGCTTCCAGCACTCTGCATCCTTCCTTCTACTGGCAGGCTCCCTCAAGGATGCTGTGGAGGTAATAATGTCCTCATATCGCTGTAAGCAGATAGATATATCTGTAGTGTGCTTTTTCATAATTTTGTATTTTTTTTTCTTCTTAAACAGTAATAAAAAATATGTTTTTGAGCATTTTATGCAAATTATGTCTTGCCAGGCCAAGGGTAGAGCTGACCTTGTTGGATATTCCTGATGTTCTGCTACTGCAATTGCTTTCAACACAAATGCTGGGTGGGGGTTGGCTTGCCTTGTTCAGGTTGGCCTGGAAAAGATGCAGGAACTGCATCTGGCCAAGGTGATCTCCCGGCTATACGAGTCTGAGTTTGAGACGTCCTCCACCTACAAGCGCATCCTGCAGAAGCACATGCTAGGCCAAGCCCGCCAGCTGCCTGACCACCAGGACACTTTCCTGTCCTGCGCAGCATGGCGGAGGACTACAGCCGGCCACTTCTCACTCTGCTTGATAAGCCTGCTGCCCTAAACCCAGGCTCCTCCTAGGCTGGCCACACCACTCAGTCTGGTAGTAGTCGGAGAATTATATTTTTCAGATTTGAGGTTCAATCATTTTGTCAGTTATTTTGAGGTTAATTAATGATAGAGCTGTGGTTTGCAGGTACCTCGTCCATGTCTCCCTGTAACCCTGAGGTTTTCAACTTCTACACCTACCTCCGGACACATCCGCTACTGCTGCACCGCCTCACCAAGGTTGGTCTGATGGCGGTGGGCCGCATTGCCCACTCCATCAGCCTGGTGGAGAGGAGGCTGTTCTTTACGGCAGCCTACTCTCACATGCAGGCCGGCTGCCCTATGCTGGCTATGGAGGTCTTCTCCAAAATGCCCAAAGTCCTCAAAAGATCCATGGGACAGCGACAAGGAGGAGAAGGACAATTATTATGAACCGAAGGGTTTGGCCATGAAAAACACCAGCACTAATAACAACTGCAGCGTCTTCCAGGACGCAGTCTCTCCGTTGACGGAGACACCACTAGAAGAGGACGACATACTCATGCCCTCAGGGGACATCCTGGCCAAGTTCACGGGGTACGAGCTGGACAGGGGGAAGCTGCGCTATCAGCTGTGCCAGTGGCTGAAGAAGGAGGTGGTTGCCCTGCAGAGGTGTTGCAGCTACAAGCCCTGCCTGCTGGAGCTGGCCCAGGGCATGGCAGGACCAGGGAGAGAGGAGGCCCAGGCCCAGCCTGGAGAGGTCCAACACACTCGCAGATACTGGCTCCAGAGCAACCAGCCTCTCCTGCCCATGTTCCTCAGTTACTGCAGCCTGCACGGCTCCCACGGGGAGGCTTGGCCTCTGTGCACATGGAGCTCATCCTGCTACTGCAGGAGTCCCAACAGGTACAGCACACACAATGTATGTTGTAATTCTTACACATAGGCTACATGTTGTCAATCGTATCATAAATAGGAACAAATTGATGCCATATCTGCATACTAGTGTCTGCATATCTGCAAACCCTTCAAACAAAAAACTACGAACACAACTAAGAAAGAGGCTCTTGCATCTCAGTACTTGACAGCAAGTGTCAGAGGAGGGATAGGGAGGAAGAGTAACTACACAAACACTAAAGCAAAGAACCATAACAAAACTAAAGTGTGTTGTTTAGTCTGAGGTTGGTGTTTGCCTTAAAGCAGCAAACCGTGGTTTCCAGGGTAGCTGTGGTTTCATGTAGCTGATCGGTGCCATCAATGACATCTCCAGTGTGTGGCTGTGTGACAGGCGGGGCTGATTTTGATTCTCAGCTCTCTTCCCTTCTGAGAGGCCTCGTCTTACTTTTAGGGAGATATGGAAAAATATGATTTGTGTCACAGACACCAGGAACACACACACTGCTCTCCTCGGAAGTCTTCGTAACATCATACCATGACAGGAACTCCTCTGACTCGACTGTCTGAGATTACTTACTTTTTCTTTGACATCAAAGCAGAAAGTCTCTGATCTGATGCGTGAACCGCAGTGTGGTAGCCAGCATGGAATTTATTAGCAATTTTTATTTCCAAGCTTGAGAGTTGTTTATGATGTTCATTCAGTTTATGTATTTTCTTTGTAAGTGTGTGTGTGTGTGCTGATGTGTAATGATCGTTAGGAACAGGAGGGATCAGACCAAAACGCAGCGTGGTAAGTGTCCATGTTAATTTTAATAAATAAACTGAACACTGCAATAACAAAAAAACAACAAAACGAAACAGTTCTGTAAGGTGAAGACACACAAAACAGAAAACAACTACCCACAACCCATAGTGGGAAAACAGGCTGCCTAAGTATGATTCTAAATCAGAGACAATGATTGACAGCTGCCTCTGATTGGGAACCATACCAGGCCAAACACCTAGAAATATAACACACAGAACCAAAACATAGAATGCCCACCCCAACTCACGCCCTGACCAAACTAAAATAGAGACATAAAAATGGATCTAAGGTCAGGACGTAACATGGTCTTCATTCATTCGCACCACGCAACTCTATGTCCACAGGATGACCATGTCCAGAAGCCATAGCCTCCTACCTCCACCACGGCTCCATCCCACTCCTGCTGGCGTGCACTGCCAGCGCTAAAACGGTGGTGACCAACCCCATCGTCCATCTGACCAACCTCACCCACGATATCCTGCACACCATCAATGCACTGGACTCCCCACCATACCCAGACAACAAGGTCAGACACATTCCTATACACCCCCCAAGGCTATCATGCACTTTATTGAACTACACACAAAGATCATGTTAGTAAATTGGAGTAGTAATTGTGTCTTGTCCCTTTTGGTAGTAATGTGCTTTAAATATGAGAACAGGGGGGGAAAAAATTGTCTGAGCGTTTGAGTTTAGATTTTGTGATGTAAAGATCAGTGATTGGGTGAGTTGGCTGATTGGAGGGAGTGTTCCACTGATCTTAATGTATCTGTATGAATGTATATGTATTAATTCCTCCTGCTCTTTCAGATCTATGTGATGCACACACTTGCAGCCTCACTGTCTACCTGCATATACCAGTGTCTCTGTGATGGCCACAACTACAGGTGAGTCTAGATCCTAACACCCACCTCTTTGCTCTGTGCACTTGATGTCTGTACTAGAACGGTACATAACCATGAGCATGCTGGGAAATGCACATTAGGCAACATTTCAGACATTTGAGCTACACAGTGCATCTGATTTTGAGAATCTACCTGTCGCAACACATTTTTTTGAGATACCTCCAAATCAGGAATTTCGTAAGGACACATATCCCACAGTATGGCATGAAGCCAAATAGTCTTACATTAGATAGCTTGATCCTTGTCAAACCCCACCGGGGACGGTCCTGCGGGCCAAGGCCATCCTCTCCCACCTGGTCAAGTGCATCGCTGGAGAGATCGTGGCCCTCAAAGACGATGACACTAACCAGGTGGAGCGTCTCCGCTTCCGCACCGGCGGCAGCACCACCAGGGACCCCAAGCCCTTCAGCAAGGGTGAGCGTTACTCAGAGATTGAGTCCATCACTCCACTGCCCTTGTACGTGCTGCTGGTGGCTGACGAGGACTGCTCTCCCAAGCCCAAAGACAAGGTGGCCAGCTTGAGTGGCCACGGGTCCATTCAGCCTACAATGAACTTTTCCAGAGCAGTGGGGTGTGTGTGGAGCACCTGGAGCCCATGGACAGTGACCAGGAGGATGGTGGTGCTAAGGTCATAGACCAGTCCCAGTACAGTCCCACCTTCTTTGGGCCCGGGCATGCCCAGGTCCTATCCAGCCACCTGCTCCCCTCCAGCCTGCCGGGTCTGACCCGCATGGAGCAGATGTCCCTCAAAGGCCTTGCCAACACCCTCACCACCACAAGCACCAGCATCAGGGCGAGTGCACAAACTGCCCTCCACAGTCCTTCTCTAAATAAATGTTGTTTTATGGACTAATATAAACCATATCTCAAAGTGGTGTATTTGTTTTACTCTGGTAGAAGGCCTGTGAGGAGAAGTACTGCAGATGGTAATGTTCTTTTCATTGACTAGGTGGAGAAACTTTGGATGAGTGCGGTCTGAAGTTCCTGCTGACCACCCTGCCCATTGCGCCCAGCTACTCCGACAAGGTAGGCAAGGCTGAACTCAACAGTATAGCATACAGCACAGTGGGTTTGATTCCTGCATGGGCCACCTATTCTGATTTAGCCAATTTATTGTGGGGTTTTCCCTTGACATAGTCAAATATACTAAAAAGACTTTAAAAAATATTTTCCTGAACCATGGGTCAGATAGACTCCAGATTTGGTAATAGACTCAATGATTTGGACTCTAATTGATTTGAGAATGGTTAGATGCGACATTCAAAGTCTGCCACGCTACACCACTAGATGGCACCGTATCACACAAGGGCTTTAAGAACTGACCCGATGGACATGGGGCCATGAAGTTTGGTATGTTAGCCTTATGTAAATCTCCTTAGAACATCGTTTCCCAAACTCTGTTTCCCAAACTCTGCCCTGGGGAATCCAAGGAGTGCACGTTTTGTTTTTTGCCCTTGCGCCAGTGGTGGAAAAAGTACCCAATTGTCATGCTTGAGTAAAAGTAAAGATACCTTTTAATAGAAAATGACTGAAGTGAGTCACCCAATAAAATATTACTTGAGTAAAAGTCTAAAAGTATTTGGTTTTAAATATACTTAAGTATCGAAAGTTAAAGTAAATATTTTCAAATTACTTATATTAAGCAAACCAGACTGCATAATTTTCTTTTTTTTTCAAATTTACAGACAGCCAGGAGCACACTCCAACATAATTTACAAATGCAATATGTGTTTAGTGAGTCTGCCAGATCAGAGGCAGTATGGATGTTCTGTTGATAAATGCATGAATTGGACCATTTCTGTCCTGCTAAGCATTCAAAATGTAACGAGTACTTTTGGGTGTCAGGGAAAATGTATGGAGTAAAAAGTACATTATTCATAAGTTGTCAAAAATATAGATACTCCAAAAAAACTACTGAAGTACTTTACAACATTGCCTAGCACTACACAGCTGATTCAAATAATGAACACATCACGCTTTGATTATCTGAATCATCTGTGTAGTGCTAGGGTAATAACCTTAATATGCACCCCTTGAGGTCCCCAGGACCGAGTTTGGGAAATGCTACCTTAGAGGCTGTGTGAATATAAAGTTACTGCAACCCATAGAGAATTATAGAGCCTCTAGCATGGGCAGTGCCATTGAGGGCTTCAACCATTTTAATGTAGTCAACTGGGTGGGACTTCCAACTTCATTGGAGCCATGTCCAACAGGGTCATCAGGAGGAATCAGCCAGTCGTGAGGAAGAAAATTGTCTACTTCAAAATGGAGATTGCTTCAAAGGTGCGGCCCATGTGCACAGACGCCATAATGGGATCTGTATAGGGATGCTTATTTTTATTTATTTGTATTAGCTGAAATCACTTTGGATAAATGACCATAATATTAGTATTATATGATCAAGTTTCAAAGTGTACTCGTCACGTGCACAGGATACGACGGGTGTACAACAGTACAATGAAATTCTTACCTTGAGAGCTCTTTCCAACCATACAGTGATAATAATTATAATAATAGAAAATTGAATACAAAAAAATAGAAGTAAGAATAAAAACCACACAAGAACAACAATGAGAGGTAAAGAAACATGAGAATGCAAGTATATACAGGTCAGTGCCAGTACCTTATTCAATGTGCAGGGGAACTGGAGAAGTTGAGGTGGGTATATAAATACAATGACAATAAAAAATATGTGAACCCTTTGGAAATACCTGGATTTCTGCATAAATTGGTCATAATTTGATCTGATCTTCATCCAGGTCACAACAACAGACAAACACAGTCTGCTTATACTAATAACACACAATTATACGTTTTGATGTCTTTATTTAACAAACAGTGTAAACATTGACAGTACAGGGTGGGAAAAGTATGTGAATCCTTAGATTTAATAACTGGTTGACCCTCTTTTGGCAGCAATAACCTTAACCAAATGTTTTCTGTAGTTGCGGATCAGACCTGCACAATGGTCAGGAGGAATTTTGGACCATTCCTCTTCACCAAACTGTTTCAGTTCAGCAACATTCTTGGGATGTCTGGTGTGAACTGCTCTCTTGAGGTCATGCCACAGCATCACAATCGGGTTGAGGTCATGACTCTGACTGGGCCACTCCAGAAGGCGTATTTTCTTCTGTTGAAGTCATTCTGTTGTTGATTTACTTCTGTGTTTTGGGTCGTTGTCCTGTTGCATCGCATCAACTTCTGTTGTGCTTCAATTGGCGGACAGATAGCCTAACATTCTCCTGCAAAATGTCTTGGTAAACTTGGGAATTCATTTTTCCGTTGATGATAGCAAGCTGTCCAGGCCCTGAGACAGCAAAACAGCCCCAAACCCAGATGCTCCCTCCACCATACTTTACAGTTGGGATGAGGTTTTGATGTTGGTGTGCTGTGCCTTTTTTTGTAAGTAAGTAAGCAAGTAACAGGAGTAATAGTGCCCAGTAGCAGGATAAATCAAACAACCGTAGCTCCTGAGGCCTGGTGCTGTGTAGACTTGTGTGATGATGGATTGTCTGATAACCTGTATTTGGTTCTCCAGGCTTGTCCACCTATCAATACGCCTGGGCTTTCAACTCTGAGGCTGAGGAGGAGCTTCTCAACATGCTGCCTGCCCTGCAGAAGGGAGACCCCACATGGCCTGAACTACACGCCATGGGCGTGGGCTGGTGTCTCAGGAGCACCAATAAACTTAGGCGGTATATTGAAAAGGTGAGCACAAGTGCTTTCAGAAAGTATTCACACCCCTTGACAATTTCCACATTTTGTTCCAGCCTCAATTTAAATGGATTAAATTGAATGCATGTGTCACTGGCCTACACATAATACCCCATAATGTCAAAGTGGAATTATGTTTTTTAAATGTTACAAATTAATTTAAAATGAAAAGCTGAACTGTCTTGAGTCAGTAAGTATTCAACCCTTTGTTATGACAAGCCTAAATAAGTTGAAGTTAGAATTTGCTTAAGTCAAATAAGTTGCATGCACTCACTCTGTGCAATAGTGTTTAACGTGATTTTTGAATGACTACCTCACACATACAATTATCTGTAAGATCCCTCAGTCGAGCACCCACAAAGACCAGGGAGCTTTTCCAACCACAAAGACCAGGGAGCTTTTCCAATGCCTCGCAATGAAGGGCACCTATTGGTAGATGGGTAAAAATAAAAAAGCAGACATCGAATATTCCTTTGAGCATGGTGAAGTTAGTAATTACTCGTTGGATGGTGTATCAAAACACCCAGTCATGACAAAGATACATGTGTTCTTCCTAAATCAGCTGCCGGAGAGGAAGGAAACCGTTCAGGGATTTCACCATGAGGCCAATGGTGACTTAAACTTAAAACAGTTAGCGTTTAATGGCTGTGATTGGAGAGAACTGAGGACTGAACAACATTGTAGTTACTCCACAATACTAAGGTAAATGAGAGTGGAAAGAAGGAAGCCTGTACAGAATAAAACATATTCCAAAAACATCCATCCTGTTTGCAATGAGGTACTAAAGTAAAACTGCAAAGAAATTAACTTTATGTCCTGAATAAAAAGCATTATGTTTGGGGCCACTTTTTGTATTTTCAAGCATGGTGGTGGTTGCATCATGTTATGGGTATGCTTGTCAGCGGCAAGGACTATGGAGTTTTTTAGGATAAAAATAAAGGAAATAGAGCTAAGCGCAGGCAAAATCCTGGAGGAAAACCTGGTTCAGTCTGCTTTCCAACAAACACTGGGAGACATTCACTTTTCAGCAGGTAAATAACCTAAAACACAAGACCAAATATATAAACTGGAGTTGTTTACTAAGACGGCATTTGAATTAAATCGGTTTGAATATCTATGGCAAGACTTAAATGGCTGTCTTGCAATGATCAACAACCAACTTGACAGAGCTTGAAGAATTTTGAAAACAATAATGTGCAAATATTGTACAATCCAGGTGTGCAAACCTCTGACTTACCCAGAAAGACTCACCGCTGTAATCGCTGCCAAGGGTGATTCTAACATGTATTGACTCAGGGGTGTGAATACTTATGTAAATGAGAGATTTCTATACTTAATTTTCAATACATTTGCAGAAATGTCTGAGAGCATGTTTTCAATTAGTCATTATGGAGTATTGTGTGTGTGTGTGTGAGAAGAAAATAATGTAATCCATTTTGAATTCAGGCTGTAACACAAGAAAATGTGGAATAAGTCAAGGGGTTTGAATACTTTCTGAAGGCATTGTACATCTTTATATATGTAATTATTGATTGATTGTCCTACTTTTATATCTCAAAGAATAAGGCAAAGTCCGGTTTTGCTGCACTACTGAATTCAGTATTGTAAATGAGCGTGTGTGTGGAATGACCTATATACTTTTTTTTATACCTCTGTTATTCATCAGGTAGCAAAAGCATATTTTCAAAGGCAGAGCGATCCTCTGGACGCCGCAATATTCTCTCGCTATGTAAAAGAAAGCGGTGGTCTGGGGACTGTTCAGGTAATGTCTTTGAGAAGATTTTGAATATCATTCCCCAAAACTCCTGACAAGATTGGAACAATTCTTTCACATTATAGAAAGTCAGTCAAATGACAACTTGTGTTGTTCTATCAGGGTCTAAGAATAATGTCAAAATGACAGCTTTCTTTAGCAACAACTTCAGTGAGGACCGGTGGAGGAAGGTTTCTTTAAAGAACGCCTTCTCTCTGCTGGGGAAGCAACGCTTCCAGCACTCTGCATCCTTCCTTCTACTGGCAGGCTCCCTCAAGGATGCTGTGGAGGTAATAATGTCCTCATATCGCTGTAAGCAGATAGATATATCTGTAGTGTGCTTTTTCATAATTTTGTATTTTTTTTTCTTCTTAAACAGTAATAAAAAATATGTTTTTGAGCATTTTATGCAAATTATGTCTTGCCAGGCCAAGGGTAGAGCTGACCTTGTTGGATATTCCTGATGTTCTGCTACTGCAATTGCTTTCAACACAAATGCTGGGTGGGGGTTGGCTTGCCTTGTTCAGGTTGGCCTGGAAAAGATGCAGGAACTGCATCTGGCCAAGGTGATCTCCCGGCTATACGAGTCTGAGTTTGAGACGTCCTCCACCTACAAGCGCATCCTGCAGAAGCACATGCTAGGCCAAGCCCGCCAGCTGCCTGACCACCAGGACACTTTCCTGTCCTGCGCAGCATGGCGGAGGACTACAGCCGGCCACTTCTCACTCTGCTTGATAAGCCTGCTGCCCTAAACCCAGGCTCCTCCTAGGCTGGCCACACCACTCAGTCTGGTAGTAGTCGGAGAATTATATTTTTCAGATTTGAGGTTCAATCATTTTGTCAGTTATTTTGAGGTTAATTAATGATAGAGCTGTGGTTTGCAGGTACCTCGTCCATGTCTCCCTGTAACCCTGAGGTTTTCAACTTCTACACCTACCTCCGGACACATCCGCTACTGCTGCACCGCCTCACCAAGGTTGGTCTGATGGCGGTGGGCCGCATTGCCCACTCCATCAGCCTGGTGGAGAGGAGGCTGTTCTTTACGGCAGCCTACTCTCACATGCAGGCCGGCTGCCCTATGCTGGCTATGGAGGTCTTCTCCAAAATGCCCAAAGTCCTCAAAAGATCCATGGGACAGCGACAAGGAGGAGAAGGACAATTATTATGAACCGAAGGGTTTGGCCATGAAAAACACCAGCACTAATAACAACTGCAGCGTCTTCCAGGACGCAGTCTCTCCGTTGACGGAGACACCACTAGAAGAGGACGACATACTCATGCCCTCAGGGGACATCCTGGCCAAGTTCACGGGGTACGAGCTGGACAGGGGGAAGCTGCGCTATCAGCTGTGCCAGTGGCTGAAGAAGGAGGTGGTTGCCCTGCAGAGGTGTTGCAGCTACAAGCCCTGCCTGCTGGAGCTGGCCCAGGGCATGGCAGGACCAGGGAGAGAGGAGGCCCAGGCCCAGCCTGGAGAGGTCCAACACACTCGCAGATACTGGCTCCAGAGCAACCAGCCTCTCCTGCCCATGTTCCTCAGTTACTGCAGCCTGCACGGCTCCCACGGGGAGGCTTGGCCTCTGTGCACATGGAGCTCATCCTGCTACTGCAGGAGTCCCAACAGGTACAGCACACACAATGTATGTTGTAATTCTTACACATAGGCTACATGTTGTCAATCGTATCATAAATAGGAACAAATTGATGCCATATCTGCATACTAGTGTCTGCATATCTGCAAACCCTTCAAACAAAAAACTACGAACACAACTAAGAAAGAGGCTCTTGCATCTCAGTACTTGACAGCAAGTGTCAGAGGAGGGATAGGGAGGAAGAGTAACTACACAAACACTAAAGCAAAGAACCATAACAAAACTAAAGTGTGTTGTTTAGTCTGAGGTTGGTGTTTGCCTTAAAGCAGCAAACCGTGGTTTCCAGGGTAGCTGTGGTTTCATGTAGCTGATCGGTGCCATCAATGACATCTCCAGTGTGTGGCTGTGTGACAGGCGGGGCTGATTTTGATTCTCAGCTCTCTTCCCTTCTGAGAGGCCTCGTCTTACTTTTAGGGAGATATGGAAAAATATGATTTGTGTCACAGACACCAGGAACACACACACTGCTCTCCTCGGAAGTCTTCGTAACATCATACCATGACAGGAACTCCTCTGACTCGACTGTCTGAGATTACTTACTTTTTCTTTGACATCAAAGCAGAAAGTCTCTGATCTGATGCGTGAACCGCAGTGTGGTAGCCAGCATGGAATTTATTAGCAATTTTTATTTCCAAGCTTGAGAGTTGTTTATGATGTTCATTCAGTTTATGTATTTTCTTTGTAAGTGTGTGTGTGTGTGCTGATGTGTAATGATCGTTAGGAACAGGAGGGATCAGACCAAAACGCAGCGTGGTAAGTGTCCATGTTAATTTTAATAAATAAACTGAACACTGCAATAACAAAAAAACAACAAAACGAAACAGTTCTGTAAGGTGAAGACACACAAAACAGAAAACAACTACCCACAACCCATAGTGGGAAAACAGGCTGCCTAAGTATGATTCTAAATCAGAGACAATGATTGACAGCTGCCTCTGATTGGGAACCATACCAGGCCAAACACCTAGAAATATAACACACAGAACCAAAACATAGAATGCCCACCCCAACTCACGCCCTGACCAAACTAAAATAGAGACATAAAAATGGATCTAAGGTCAGGACGTAACATGGTCTTCATTCATTCGCACCACGCAACTCTATGTCCACAGGATGACCATGTCCAGAAGCCATAGCCTCCTACCTCCACCACGGCTCCATCCCACTCCTGCTGGCGTGCACTGCCAGCGCTAAAACGGTGGTGACCAACCCCATCGTCCATCTGACCAACCTCACCCACGATATCCTGCACACCATCAATGCACTGGACTCCCCACCATACCCAGACAACAAGGTCAGACACATTCCTATACACCCCCCAAGGCTATCATGCACTTTATTGAACTACACACAAAGATCATGTTAGTAAATTGGAGTAGTAATTGTGTCTTGTCCCTTTTGGTAGTAATGTGCTTTAAATATGAGAACAGGGGGGGAAAAAATTGTCTGAGCGTTTGAGTTTAGATTTTGTGATGTAAAGATCAGTGATTGGGTGAGTTGGCTGATTGGAGGGAGTGTTCCACTGATCTTAATGTATCTGTATGAATGTATATGTATTAATTCCTCCTGCTCTTTCAGATCTATGTGATGCACACACTTGCAGCCTCACTGTCTACCTGCATATACCAGTGTCTCTGTGATGGCCACAACTACAGGTGAGTCTAGATCCTAACACCCACCTCTTTGCTCTGTGCACTTGATGTCTGTACTAGAACGGTACATAACCATGAGCATGCTGGGAAATGCACATTAGGCAACATTTCAGACATTTGAGCTACACAGTGCATCTGATTTTGAGAATCTACCTGTCGCAACACATTTTTTTGAGATACCTCCAAATCAGGAATTTCGTAAGGACACATATCCCACAGTATGGCATGAAGCCAAATAGTCTTACATTAGATAGCTTGATCCTTGTCAAACCCCATTCAAAAAGGGTCGGTCTCTAGACTGTATGATGTGCTACAGGCCCACATAGAGGTATCTACAGACACCATTAAAAGGGTCGGTCTCTAGACTGTATGATGTGCTACAGGTCCACATAGAGGTATCTACAGACACCATTAAAAGGGTCAGTCTCTAGACTGTATGATGTGCTACAGGCCCACATAGAGGTATCTACAGACACCATTAAAAGGGTCAGTCTCTAGACTGTATGATGTGCTACAGGCCCACATAGAGGTATCTACAGACACCATTAAAAGGGTCGGTCTCTAGACTGTATGATGTGCTACAGGCCCACATAGAGGTATCTACAGACACCATTAAAAGGGTCGGTCTCTAGACTGTATGATGTGCTACAGGCCCACATAGAGGTATCCACAGACACCATTAAAAGGGTCAGTCTCTAGACTGTATGATGTGCTACAGGCCCACATAGAGGTATCCACAGACACCATTAAAAGGGTCAGTCTCTAGACTGTATGATGTGCTACAGGCCCACATAGAGGTATCCACAGACACCATTAAAAGGGTCGGTCTCTAGACTGTATGATGTGCTACAGGCCCACATAGAGGTATCCACAGACACCATTAAAAGGGCTTGGGAACAAGAACTTGGGCCAGAAATCTCAGATGAGGACTGGGTAGAAGCTCTCAGGAATATAAACCACAGTTCAGTGAATGCCAGACACAACCTTGTACAGTTTAAGGTGATACACAGGTTACATTACTCAAAAGTAAAACTGCATAAAATATTCCCGGACACCTCACCACTGTGTGAGAGGTGCAAGCAGGATGAAGGGACGTTGACCCATTTATTCTGGACATGTCCTAAGTTACATGTTTACTGGGCTCTCATTTTTGATTATTTATGTAGAGCCTTTGATAGAGTTCTAGCCCCAGACCCATTGACCGCTCTGTTTGGTACAGTTGATGGGAATAACCACGAAGGGAAAGCTGTCTCTCTTTGTACTCTATTAGCCAATTTTGGAAACTGGAGACTGTAACCACCTTTGAAATGTGGTTACGGGATTTAGGGAATGTAATACATATGGAAAAGATTCGATACAATACCTCCAATAGAAGTCCAATGTTTTACAAAATATGGCAGCCGATACTGGATAAATGGTCTAGTCCCGCTTCATAACTGGGTTGACGATCTGCTGCTACTCTGTGCTGTACTCCACTCAATATTTATTTTTGGCTTAACTACACTGCTTGTAATGACTATGCTGTCTTCTTATACATGTACCACCTAATAGGATTTTGTTTTATTTTGTGTATGTGTGAGTTAAGTTTTGTTTTGTCCTCTAAATTGGCTATCCCATTCAACAGTACAATGAATGTCATTGTTAGTATTGCTGTCTTTTTTATTTGATTTTTTATTGTAAAATAATAAACATATTATTAAAAAAAAGAGAATCCACCTGTCAGTGTATGTAATAATTATCATAAAAATATATAGTTCTGTTATCTGATCCTAGAACAGCAGTTCTGCAACAAGGAAAACGTGTGTCAAGTTAGTGAAGATGCTTTATTTCTTACTCGTCTCGAGTGACATTATTGAAATAGGACCCATGTTATTTATTTATTTAACCTATATTTAGCTCGAGCCCATGTGACCAGTCTAATGACATGTGACCAGGGCTCGAGAAGTGTGATTTTAACCACCCCAAATTAAAATGCTTACCTTTTTTAATGATTTGATATGCCAACATGGGTCTACTTTAGGACATAGGTTTAAAAGGCTAATAAGAGTAGCCTACTACTGAAATAGATCTGTCAACTGAACCATACATTTGCATGGCCTTGTTTCTATTACAGCATATTGGATGACTATCATTCATATTCCATTCACCCAGCTCAATGTTACATCGATAGGTTTAGGCTACTACAATGATACTCAAATTTCCCCTGTACCCATCATGACGTTGCTACAACCTAGCCTATGAATAAACGTTTATAACATAGGTGTACAGATCGATAGACATTTTAGTAATCAAGGTGACAGACATTGACACGTTCAATAACGCCTTGAACACTCTTGGCTGCATCTAGCTGATCTAGGGTGTAATCATTAGTCCAACAGTTGCAAACAAGAGTTTCTATTGGACAAATTCCGGTATGTCTATCTTCGTTCCGTTTGCTTCCGTTTAAGAAAGTTTTTCATCAGAACCGGTGGAATGAATGCACCCTTGATCATACGCAAACACAGTTCACTTTAATAGCAGCCTCATGATACCTGATACCTTGGATCGTTGTATTCTTTCTCGCATATACACACTTCCCTCTCACTTTTTCCCTCCGCTTTTTCCCTCCGTTTGTGGACTTCAGTGCATAACATATCAGCTTCCTGTGACCAGGCGGAAAAACCTTGCAAGCCAAACCATATCATAACCGCTAACCACTACACACAACCTACATCTTTGTCACCATATTACTGTCATAGTTCTAGTAGCTATGTTGACTAACGTGTTAGTAAACCCCCTACAATCCTTTTTGTGCAGTACAGTGTAAAGTCAGCAGCAAGCAGTCTAGGAGTTACAACGGTGTGCCCCGATGGAAATTAATTAATAAAACCAAAAGCTTACCTTGACCTGGAAGAGTTCCAGTGTTGTATAGCCAGCTAGCTAACATAGCATCCCTGTCTGTTTGAGCTGGTTGTTAGAGTAGGCTAAACTAGCTAGCTGCATTTGTTAGCTAAGTATGTGAACGTTTTAAAAGATTCTAGCTCTCTTGCTTCTCCATTTGTAATAATAAATGTATTTGTTCAAAACTGTTGTCTTTCTCTCTTGAGTCAACTACTCACCATATTTTATGCACTCCAGTGCTAGCTAGATGTAGCTTATGCTTTCAGTACTAGTTTAATTCTCTGATCCTTTGATTGGGTGGACAACATGTCAGTTCATGCTGCAAGAGCTCTGATAGGTTGGAGGACGTCCTCTGGAAGTTGTCATAATTACTGTGTAAGTCTATGGAAGAGATGAGAACCTAGGTTATGTATTGAAGTCAATGTACCCAGAGGAGGACAGAAACTAGCTGTCCCCCGGCTACACCATGATGCAACCCTACAGAGCGCTGTTGAGGCTGCTTCAGACCTTCAAGGCAAAATAGTGTGTTTTAATCAATTATTTGGTGACATGATTATATTTAGTATAATTTCCACTGCCTAGTTGACTTGCGTATTGGCTACAGCCTCATGTCCACACACACACACACGCTCGCGCACAAGGGATATGCCAGAAAATGTAGCCAAACTTGAATGAGACTTTTTTATTACATAAATATGTTAAACGCCAGTCATGTTAGACCAATATAATGCAGAATAATTAACATTAACGTCTAAAGAATTGATTCTGTTCACATACTCCAGGCACGTTTCGTTCAGATCAAATGGTCACGAGTGGTGAGAAAGACAAGTGCCTATTGACATCACCCACCTTGCAATCTGAGTGGAGGCAGTCAGCATTTTTAAACTACACTGAACAAAATATAAATGCAACATGTAAAGTGTTGGTCCCATGTTTCATAAGCTGAAATAAAAGATCCCAGAAATGTTCCATACGCACAAAAAGCTTATTTCTCTCAAATTTTGTGCACAAATTTGTGTTACATCTCTGTTAGTGAACATTTCTCCTTTGGAAAGATAATCCATCCACTTGACAGGTGTGGCATATCAAGAAGCTGTGCAGAATTTGGCGGTATGTCCAACTGGCCTCACAACCGCAGACCAAGTGTATGGCGTTGTGTGGGTGAGTGGTTTGCTGATGTCATTGTTGTGGACAGAGAGCCCCGTGGTGTGGTTATGGTATGGGCAGGCAAGCTATGGACACACCCATTGACACACACACACCCATTGATTCTTAAAGAATATAACCCAGAAATTCCTCATAAGCTTAGTTCAACAGTCATACACCATCACAACCCAAAATATAAGCTTATTTTACGCCAATGTTTGTAAATCATGATATAAAATATATAATTTTGATATCATGGATGGTCAGTCCTTGCATCCAAAGCTCTGTCTATGAATTTGAGAGTGGGCACATTTCTCCTACCCCATCCTTCAGCTTTTTACAAAAACGGGGGGCGGGAGTGGCCTTTGTTTCAACAGTTGATTGCTGCTTTTAGGAAACTGGGCTCTGATCTGTTGCATCAGCCTCATTCATTTAAAGAAAAATGTACAGCGGTTGTATGAATTGCCCTTGGCATTTCAAGCTCACAGATCTGTAAATGAGTAAGTACTTTGTTTTGAAGTGTGCCCAACAGTTCCCCCTCACGTGTGTACAATGAAGCAATGCAGTCAGACTAAATTAGCTTTTTCTAATGTAACACTTGCTTCGTGCTAATGCTTTCGAATACACCCACAACAGTCGTGTTAAGAGGTTTGTCAAAAGGTTCACTCTAAAGTTAACCCATAGTCGATGATTCCGTCTGGCGAACATCTGAACATTTTTGTTAGAAGTACGCTGGGCTTTTTATATTGTCACGCCACAGACATTTTCACAGTTCATTCAATCTGCTCTGTCCACCAAAAAAAGCCTGTAGACTTGTGAAATCAGTGTAATGTTACAGCAAACGGCTCTTTTCATGCAAGCTTAGAGGATTTAGCAGGTACAATGCACTATAATAGGCCCTTCAGGATAGCAGTGTTAGCAATTTTCCCCCTGTAAGAAATGGAACTCCTCTGCCTCCATCTCAGTCCCAACTCATTTAATATCTAATGAAGGTTCTTTGATGTCAGAATACACTTCTGCGCTTTATCTATACTGTAGCTTCTGAATTCTTTATTGTAACCAGAGGGTGAGCAGCACTGTATTTGTATTTAATAGTGTTAAATGGATCAACACTTGACATTTGCCTCCGGCCATCTGCTGTGCAAAACTTCTCCTCATTCAGATAAGATTAAACATTTACAGTGTGCTCCATATACAGTACCAGTCAAAATTTGGACACCTACTCATTCAAGGGTTTTTCTTGATTTTTACTATTTTATACATTGTATAATAATAGTGAATACATCAACACTATGAAATAACACATATGGAATCATGTAATAACCAAAAAAGTATTAAACAAATCAAAAGATATTTGAAATTCTTCAAAGTAGCTAACCTTTGTCTCAATGACAGCTTTGCACACTTTTAAAACTATAATTTTGATATCATGGATGGTCAGTCCTAGCATCCATAGCTGTCTATGAATTTTAGAGTGGTTACATTTCTCCTACCCCATCCTTCAGCATTTTACTTAAACCAGCTTCATGAGGTAGTGACCTGGAATGCTTCCTTCACTCTACGGTCCAACTCATCCCAAACCATCTTTATTGGGTTGAGGTCGGGTGATTGTGGAGGCCAGGTCATCTGATGCAACGCTCCATCACTTTCCTTCTTGGTCAAATAGCCCTTACACAGCCTGGAGGTGTGTTGGGTCATTGTCTTGTTGAAAAACAAATGATAGTCCCACTAAGTGCAAACCACATGTGATGGCGTATCACTGCAGAATGCTGTGGTAGCCATGCTGGTTAAGCGTGCCTTGAATTCTAAATAAATCAGTGTCACCAGCAAAGCACCATCACACGTCCTCCTCCATGCTTCACGGTGGGAAGCACACATGCGGAGATCATCCGTTCACCTATTCTGCATCTCACAAAGACACAGCGGTTGGAACCAAAAATCTCAAATTTGGATTCATCAGACCAAAGGACATATTTCCACCAGTCTAATGACCATTGCTCTTGTATCTTGGCCCAAGCAAGTCTCTTCTGATTATTGGTGTCCTTTATTTGTAAATATTTTTTTGCAGCAATTCGACCATGAAGGCCTGATTCACGTAGTCTCCTCTGAACAACAGTTGATGTTGATGTGTCTGTTATTTGAACTCTGAAGCATTTTTTGGGCTGCAGTCTGAGGTGCAGTTAATTGTCGATTTCTGAGGCTGGTAACTCTAATGAACTCTAATCCTCTGCAGCAGTGGTAACTTTGGGTCTTCCTTTCCTATGGCGGTCCTCATGAGAGCCAGTTTCAATATATTGAATATATTTTGATTTGTTGCTTACTACATGATTCCATACAGTATGTGTTATTTCATAGTTTTGACGTCTTCACTATTATTCTACAATGTAGAAAATAGTAAAAAAAAATAAAGAAAAACCCTTGAATGAGTAGGTGTCCAAACTTTTGACTGGTACTGTATGCCTCATCACAATTCTCTCGAAGATTTGTGTACAGTTCCTTGGATTTCATGGTATAGTTTCTGCTCTGACTTGCACTGTCAATTGTCGGTACTTATATGGGCGTTTCTTTCTAAATCATGTCCATATATAGACAAATTCCAAATCATGTCCAATCAAATAAATTTACCACAGGTGGACTCCAATTAAGTTGTAGAAACACTCATGGATGATCAATAGAAACAGGATGCACCTGAGCTCATGTCACGTTCTGACCTTTATTTAGTTTGTTTTGTCTTTATTTAGTATGGTCAGGGCGTTAATTGGGGTGGGCAGTCTGTGTGTGTTTTTCTATGTTGGGGTTTTGAGTTCAGCCTAGTATGGTTCTCAATCAGAGGCAGGTGTCGTTAGTTGTCTGCTTGAGAATCATACTTAGGTAGCTTGGGTTTCACTTTTGAGTTGTGGGTGTTTGTTTCCGTGTTTGGGCCACACGGTACTGTTTCGGTTTTGTATGTTTCAGGTTTATTGTTTTGTTCCAGTGTTCAGTTGTGGTTTTGAGTAAATCAATATGGACACTTACAACGCTGCGTTTTGGTCCGATCCTTACTTCTCCTCAGACGAAGAGGAGGAAATCCGTTACAGCTCAATTTCGAGTACATTTTTTCATATTTAAATAAATAAATAAATAAATAAATAAATAATACTGTGCATTCACAAAGTATTCAGACCCCTTGACTTAATCAACATTTTGTTACATTAGCCTTATTCTAAAATGTATTAAATAAATTCAAAAATCTACACAGAATATCCCATAATGACAATGAACAGGTTTTTAGAAATGTTTGTAAAATAAAAAATATTTTAAAAAAATATGTCTTTTTTTACAAACATTTCTAAAAACCTGTTCATTGTCATTATGGGGTATTCTGTGTAGATTGAGGATTTTTGTATTTATTTAATACATTTTAGAATAAGGCTAACGTAACAAAATGTTGATTAAGTCAAGGGGTCTGAATACTTTCTGAATGCACAGTATTACAATCTATGGTGAGACAGCGTCGAGTCCCAGTCCTTGGCTCCAGTCAGCGCTGTGTTCATACTGTTCTCTGTCTGGCAGTGTCCTCTCAAACTTTGTCTCTCTCTGGCATAAGTGAGGACTTCCATGCTTCCATGACGACATCAACACCCTCCACGGCACCACCCCCTACACCCACAGCAGCCCAGGGATGCCCATCAATATGCCCTGGCTCGGGAGCCTGCAGATGGGGAGAGGTGCTGCTGTGGTGAGGCACATGGTGCCTTTGCTCTGGTTCCTTGTTTTTACCACTGATATACAGCGTAACACAATGCAGTAAATTCTACAAATTCTACATTACCAAAAGTTTGTGGACACCTGCTCATTGAACATATCATTCCAAAATAATGGGCATTCATATGGAGTTGGTCCCCCTTTTGCTGCTATAATAGCCTCCAAAGCCAGGCCTAATCACCCAACATCAGTGTCCGACCTCACTAATGCTCTTGTGGCTGAATGGAAGCAAGTCCCTGCATAGATTGATTCTAGGCCAATGTCTATTGTGATATACACTGAGTATACCAAACATTAGGAACACCTTCCTAATATTGAGTTGCACCCCCCTCAGAACAGCCTCAATTTGTCATCCTCATTCCACAGGGATGATGGCCCATGTTGACTCCAATGCCTCCCACAGTTGTCAATTTGGCTGGCTGTTCTTTGGGTGTTGGACCATTCTTGATGCACACAGGAAACTGTTGAGCGTGAAAAACAAAGTTCTCGCCTTATAATAAAAGTGACAGCCATTGAAAAACACTGGTAGGTGAATTTTTTTTTTTTTTTTTTGGATGGTTTGTCCTCTGGGTTTCGCCTGCCATATCAGCTCTGTTATACTCACAGACAGAAACTTTAGAGTGTTTTCTATCCAAATCTACTAATTATATGCATATCCTAGCTTCTGGGCCTGAGTAACAGGCAGTTTACTTTGGGCACGCTTTTCATCCGGACGTGAAAATACTACCCCCTACCAAAGAGAAGTTAAAGAAGATGGTAGGTATCAACCATTTTGTTCTAGAAAAATAATGGTACTTCTGAAATGTCTGGAAGAGTTACCATTGGAAGAGTTACCATTGCTTTATCAGATGTTCTCTTTCCTCCAAATTCACCAGCCCCCACGATAAACAGTGTGTACTGGTTGTAGAACACCAACCCTTTCCCACTGTACGTGTGGACTGTGGAGAAAGACAGCTATGTTGTTCAGAGTCACCAATAATGAGAAATTATAAAGACCTTCCACACGACAAGTAGAGAAAATGTTATTTCAGCTTTTTCTGAAACAATCTCTAGATTGCATATATTTGATTACCTTCAATTCTTAAATTCCTCCGCTATTTGTTTAATTAATCCCACCGAGTCATTTCTCTGCTCATCTCATGCAACCCTGTGGAACATCAACCAAAAATAGTTATTCTCAATATATACCTCAACAGAAGCTCAACACAATTTTTCACTCTAATTGTCAGGGAAAAGGAAGAGTAACACAACTAACCATCCAGGAGAATGACTGCTCCAGATCCTTTGACTAACACATCTTGCGTCTGTAGCCTGAAAGGTCAGATTTCCTGCAAATGCAGACAAAACTATTTCAAATCACAGGCTTTTGTCAGCAGAAAATTATGTTGTGCTTAGAGATACTTAGAATCTGTATTGGGACAGACCCAATGTGGGTAATGGAAAAGCTCCAGCTACTGCTCTCCATGCAACAACTGCGAGAGAGTGACAATATCAGAACGAACAAAGGTGAGTTCATAGATAATTACATAGTGGTTTCAGTTAGTATTTCCCATTCCTTTTCAAGCAATAGAACATTTTAAGCTATCAAAATGCATGATTTACTCACTGAATGAACTGTGTGCAAACAGCAACACCATTAGTGTTATTCAGTGTGTTAAACCAATAGATGGTTGCCAATACTGTGTCGGATGAGTGTTTCCTTGAGATTTTGGTGAGGTCAAAGTTGAGTCCAGGCACAGAGCCCAGCCCTACATCATGGCCGCCTGGGAGGGGATGACACCGAAGGTAGGCAGACAGCTGAAGCCCTCGTGGCCCTCACACAGGAACTTGAGGTGGTCGGGTCGTACAGGATGCACTGAGCTTGGGAGTAGCTGAAGGATGACTCTGGAAGCTTCTGTCCCACTGCCTCCATCTGAAGGGGAAGCACAGCTAAAATCAGCACAATATGAAGTGATGTTACACATCATTGCCTTTCGACAGAACCAGACCCTGTAGGCCAGCTGGAGACACACTGACTGACATCAGCCAGAGAGAGTTTGACTTGGCCACTTGGCTTCAGAAAGACACTCCAAACAGACAAACATGTGTCTTTGAAGACATTGGTCCACGGTAGGAGACCACAGAGCATCATTATGGGGCCATCTGTCACCAACAGGCACAATGTCACTTCATTCCAGCCCAGTACGGTTGACCTCTCCACTCACAGGACTGATCCCGGATGCAGCAGTGGTGACAATAGCGCTGATGGGGTTGGGGACGGTTCCTGACCGCACCTCCACCAACGTGGCCAGTGACTCTTAACCGGCAACAGGGAAGAGAGGAGACTAATTACAATCACTCAATAAAGCTGTTATTGAACAAAGTACTCTTATAAAAGGCACAAATAAAGAGCACTACAAAGTCATGGTAATGAGGCACTCTTTGGGAGACTTCTACCCCCATGCTGCTGCTGCACATCCAAGGGCAAGCCGAGGGAGAGAGAAGAGGGAATAATGATGAACACTTGCCATGTTCTTGTCTCTGCCTGACCCCTAAGGCGCACTGCACCGCTAGATACTAAACTGTACTTTTCCCTTTGTTCAAAGATGGGGGGACTGGTGGTGGTGTAATTTACATTCCGTGTCATAGCAGCACAAGCCAATGTGTTTGTTCACTGGAAAGCTAGCTTGTTGTCTCTTTTCTCTCATCGGTTTGTGCACTGATGCTCCTCTATCTTTGTTTACACTGCAGCATACTGTTTAGAACTTGGACCTTCTCCCATGAAATCAGTTTCAGTACAGTGCCTCAATGGTTACAACATCAAAAGAGTTCTGGCATTCACTGCAGGCGGAATATTATTCTGATGTTTGATCTAAATCTAGCTATTAATTTTCTACATTTTGCACTATTGTTTGAAAAAACGTATGTCGGTTTGAATTGAATGGCAATTATCAGTAACATATCTGGCAGAGGCAAAATATGGCGTAGGTGTTATGGGCTGTGTGAGTTTGTTACCACTGATGTTGGCAGGTTTGGTGGCATTGGTGAAGTCACAGATGTTGTCCCACTGGTGTCGCACTGCCTCAGGAGACATGCTTTGGTTCTTGTGCCTAACGATGTGGCCCTGGGAACGCTCTTATCGCACTACACACACACGCACATTTGTGGAAATTGAATATTGTAGAACAATGCAAATACTCCCAAAGGAGAATAATAAATTCTACATACATTTTCCAATCCAGCCAGCCCCAACCTGAACAGGGAGAGAACATCAAAATAATAATCAGTAAACATTCAGAGTAAGACGAAAGGCATAGTAAACATGTGATACATTTCTCTTACAAACCTCAATTTTCTTGACACTGCTCATGAGACAGCCATAGAACAAGGGGGAAATGTATTCGGCTTTCAAGGACTCCAAGAGATCTATGACAGAAAAAGTATAGTAGTTAGTTGCTAATGTTATGACATGACAGAGTATACAAATCATGATGTTAAGCTAGCCCTTTGTTTTGATATCAAACATGTTATTGAATCTGTCTCTTAAACTCTAGGGAAATCAAGGTTACTGACATATGGGACAATATCACACTCGACTTTCATACTGGGTATAACAGGACATCATGTGGCAGATACCAAGAAGAAAATCACAGATGCCAGTCTGCCAAGCAGAGGCATCAAAACAATCTACGACGCCTCAGTAAATGCTCAATCCACAAATCAACAAGGTCATTTTTTCAGTGTATGATTGATTCATCTCTATTTACTCATTTTGTGCGTGCATTTGTTTGACAATAGCAGGTGACTTCAAGTATCACATTTACATGTCGATATTAATTGTAACACATGTAATATTGCATAATTATGCAACAGATCAACTCAAATCATTGAGCCTTAATAAGATGACAGTAATGTGTGCTGCTCAGCCTGTGTTTAGAGCCGTTTCTCAGGGACTCCTCTGACCTGGGGGCATAACAGTCTCTGTGAGGCACGAGCCCGCGGTCGGGGTGATGGTGTTGTAGTGGATATTGTGCTTTTGACCCTCGATGGCCAGGGTATTGGCCAGTCCCAGCTTCGCCGCGCTGTAGTTCGCCTGGCCAAAATTGCCATAGATGCCAGCAGCCAATAATGTCATAACGATCCTGGGCACAGACAGGGCACCATAAAATGTCAGTTTAATTCAGTGCGACAGTGTTGAATCAATGTGCCACGGCTGGTGCAGTCACGCAGCAATAACAAGAAAACACAATATGACACAGCAACTGCAAAGAAATCAGACCACTTCACTGCCTGCCAAAAGTCAACAACGATCACAAACAAAACACACTTAAAGGAAGGGCCCACCTGTGCCAAAACCTGCAACAGATGTTCAAAGCTATATGCTCTATAGGCAACCTTATTCCTGGAGTGCCGCAGGTACTGCAGGATTTTGTTCCAACTAAGCACCACATCAGGGGTGCATTCAGTTTGCTTTAACAATTGCTACTCTACGGTACGGTTTGTACTGAACGACACGTTTTCCCAAAACATTCTTGTACGTTTTTGGAAAAAAAACGGCGATACGTTTACGCCGTTCGCTGGGTGTGCCGAGTTGTGGCTTGAAGCAATGTGTGACGTATTTAAAGGGCAGCAGTACATTTTGACCCCACAACCCAACCCGGTTATTCAACTGGTCCTTCAGTACAGCACCGTTTCCGATCAATTGAACATTCTATTACGTTTTTAATGTACTGAACACAGCCCTGACCAACTGAGCTAATTGATCACTTCAGTGATTGCCTAAATTCAACACACCTGGTCTTCCAGGTCGGGTTAAATCAAAAACATGACGTGTCTGCAGCACTCCAGGACCAGGATTGCCTAGCCCTGCTCTATACCCTACACCTGTCATTGCCTATTTGCTTTATGAAAAGCACATTTTTTAATTTTTGTAATTTTTATTAGGATCCCAATTAGCTAATGACGTAACGCTAGCTAATCTTCCTGGGGTTAAGCACCAATTAACAAAACATTGCAAACAACCATAAATCAAGACTTCAAACATTCAACAAGTAGACAATACAGACCATTAAAATACCTGACAGGAAACACATTTAACATTCAGTTGATGCTTTCTATTTCCTGTCCAGTCATAGGGTCTATCGCATTAGATGTTCTTTTGTTTTTTTCTTGAAGGTGGATTTACTTTTTCCCTGGGAAATATGGATTGGTAAAGAGATCCATTCAGCTATGGTTTATATAAAACTTTAGATTTAAGGCAATTTGTCCTTGGCTTGGGTTGTCTTAGCTGCCCTGAATTTGCCTGTCTGGTTTGGTTGTAATGCGTGTTGCTAGTATGTACTAACTGGCTAATCAACCCATAGGCACTCGATTGAATAGGTGGCAGCAATATGGTGAGAATTCAAACCAAGCATTCAGAAGGCAAGATTAAGCATTTGCTATGTTGCTTATGCCTATCCCTACAGGAGTGCCTAGGGGGTAATTTGGATTTCAGCAGAGGATTCTGCTCTATTTCATTTTAAATAGGCAACATGGTGCTGTGTCTGACCCTTGACCTTTACTGTACAGTACATTACCTCCCAAACTTCTGGTTCTTCATGTGGTTCCAGACAGCTCTAGTGACCATGAAGGAGCCTCTCAGGTGAACTCTATGGAGGAGATCTGAAATACAGGGAACGAATGTTGCATTAAATCAAATTGTATTAGTCACATGCGCCGAACACAACAGGTGTAGACCTTACAGTGAAATGCGTACTTACGAGCCCCTAACCAACAATGCAGTTTTAAAAAATACAGATAAGAATAAGAAATAAAAGTAATGATCACTATGTGGTGGTTATTTTGATCTAGGATCAGTTTTGCCTTTCAGATCCTAATGAATAAGGTGATATGGACAGGGGGGACCTAAACATAGATCAGCACTCCTACTCTGAGACACTTTATGGATACAGGACCTGGTCAATCTCATTACTACTTAGACCGTAACTATATTTGTCATTCAATTCTCTATTCTATTTGAAGCTACACTGTTGGTTAGGGGCTCGTGAGTAAGCATTTCACTGTGAGGTCTACACCTGTTGTATTCGGCGCATGTGACTAATAACATTTGATTTTATTGAATTATTTATAACTTGTCAGAAATGGCCAGATCAACTAGCCCATGTCAGCTAAAGTTTTTTTTTCTTCGTTTTTTTAGCCCATAGATATTGTTGTAATTTCTTTGTCACTCAAAAATCACATGAATACACATTAGACATGGGAAAAGTGTATAGAATTGCAATTTGATTTAAAACTGCAACATTTTCTTTGCACCATGACAAAATGTGTAGAATTGCAAGAAATAAGCTTTAAACCTGCAAAATTCTCTCCCCCAACAAAAAGGGAGTGAACGGTTTGTGCCATGAACTGTACTTGTGCTCATAGAAATAGATGTGGCGCATGCTTGCACTCACAGGGGGAGGAGTGGGATGTTCCCCAATGCTGGAAGGGGGGCCCAGAGTGAAAAAGTTTGGGAACCCCTGGTCTACAGTACAATGCCCTGGTAGTTTCAATGAGGGTGGAAAAAAAACATAAGGAGGTGTAATTGGACACTGGAAGGATGGAATTTGAAACTGCATCAAGGCTCTGTAATACTGTCCTTAAACATGTAAACTGCCTACATAGCCATGAACTTAGCCTCAGATTCCAGGCCTCCAAACAGGATTCAGAAGGATGGCCACACGAGACTACCTTGAACCATGTGTAAAATTTAGAATGAAGGAAGATAACTAGGTCCAAACTACCCACCATAGTTAGCCACTGCTTTGCCTCCGTTGGCTTTTATCTCTTCATCGACTTTATCAGCAGCGGAGCGCTTCCCTCCCCCTTTAATATCTCTTCCAAGGTCATTAACCGTGTGTGGAGAAGAAATTTTGCGCCTGGTGTAATATTCTTACACTCAATAGTAAATTGCGACCGCTAATGTTGCTTATGCCTGGAACCGGCGCTGACTTTAATAGAGTACCTTCAGAAAGCATTCACAACCCTTTACTTTTTCCACATTTTGTGTTACAGTCTGAATTTAAAATGTATTAAATATACATTGAGTCACTGATCTTCACATAATACCCCATCATGTCAGAAGTGACATTTGGTTTGTAGAACGTTTTAGAAATGAATAACAAATGAAAAGCTTTAATGTCTTGATTCAATAAGTAACGGTATTGAGTTTCCTAAAAATCTACAAAAAACCGTAGAGACCCATTCGGCTTAGGTACTAAAATACAGGGAGAACTCCAAGTACTGATGCCATGTTGTGCAATGCCGTGTTCAGGCATGAACTCCGCCTCACTGCAGAGCTTCGCTCTCTTTTTAGGATTCACTCGATAGGCATGTTGTTTGATTAGGGCAGAGTCTGAAACGTCAATGTCATGCTTTAGTATATTTGTCTGAGTTGGCACATCTGAGAATAAACCCTGATATTCTAAAAGCAGTACAACAATGTCGCCTTTTTCTAACAGCATATACAGTTGACCGGGGCAGCTCTAGCAGGGCAGACATCTGACAAACTGACGTGTTGGAAAGGTGGCATCCTATGGCGGTGCTACATTGAAAGTCACTGAGCTCTTTAGTAAGCCCATTCTACTTCCAATGTTTGTCAAATCAAATCAAATGTATTTATATAGCCCTTCTTACATCAGTTGATATCTCAAAGTGCTGTACAGAAACCCAGCCTAAAACCCCAAACAGCAAGCAATGCAGGTGTAGAAGCACAGTGGCAAGGAAAAACTCCCTAGAAAGGCCAAAACCTAGGAAGAAACCTAGAGGAACCAGAATATGTCCAGTCCTCTTCTGGCTGTGCAGGGTGGAGATTATAACAGAACATGGCCAAGATGTTCAAATGTTCATAAATGACCAGCATGGTGAAATAATAGTAATCACAGTAGTTGTCAAGGGTGCAACAAGTTAGCACCTTAGGAGTAAATGTCAGTTTGCTTTTCATAGCCGATCATTAAGAGTATTTCTACCGCTCCTGCTGTCTCTAGAGAGTTAAAAACAGCCGGTCTGGGACAGGTAGCATGTCCGGTGAACAGGTCAGGGTTCCATAGCCGCAGGCAGGACAGTTGAAACTGGAGCAGCAGCACGGCCAGGTGGACTGGGGACAGCAAGGAGTCATCATGCCAGGTAGTCCTGAGGAATGGTCCTAGGGCTCAGGTCCTCCAAGAGAGAGAAAGAAAGAAAGAGAGAATTAGAGAGCGCATACTTAAAATTCACACAGGACAAGACAGGAGAAGTACTCCAGATATAACAGACTGGCCCTAGCCCCCTGACACAAACTACTGCAGCATAAATAGTGGAGGCTGAGACAGGAGGGGTCAGGAGACACTGTGGCCCCATCCGATGATACCCCCGGACAGGGCCAAACAGGCAGGACATAACCTCACCCACTTTGCCAAAGCACAGCCCCCACACCACTAGAGGGATATCTTCAACCACCAACTTACCATCCTGAGACAAGGCCGAGTATAGCCCACAAATATCTCCACCACGGCACAACCCAAGGGGGGGCGCAAACCCAGACAGGAATATCACGTCAGTGACTCAACCCACTCAAATGACGCACCCCTCCTAAGGACGGCACGAAAGAGCACCAGCAAGCCAGTGACTCAGCCCCTGTAATAGGGTTAGAGGCAGATAATCCCAGTGGAGAGAGGGGAACCGGCCAGGCAGCAAGGGCGGTTCGTTGCTCCAGAGCCTTTCCGTTCACCTAGGACAGACTACACTTAATCATTTGACCCACTGAAGAGATGAGTCTTCAGTAAAGACTTTAAGGTTGAGACCGAGTCTGCGTCTCTCACATGGGTAGGGGCGGAACGTGTAGGTATGTACGGCAGGACCAAATAAGAAGGATAGGTAGGAGCAAGCCCATGCAATGCTTTGTAGGTTAGCAGTAAAACTTTGAAATCAGCCCTTGCCTCAACAGGAAGCCAGTGTAGGGAGGCTAGCACAGGAGTAATATGATCACATTTTTTGGTTCTAGTCAGGATAGCAGCCGTATTTATCACTAACTGAAGTTTATTTAGTGCTTTATCCGGGTAGCCGGAAAGTAGAGCATTGTAGTAGTCTAACCTAGAAGTAACAAAAGCATGGATTTTTGCAATGTTACGTAGATGGAAAAAAGCTGTCCTTGAAACAGTCTTGATATGTTCGTCAAAAGAGAGATCAGGGTCCAGAGTAACGCCGAGGTCCTTCACAGTTTTATTTGAGACGACTGTACAACCAAGATTAATTGTCAGATTCAACATAAGATCTTTGTTTGTTGGGACCTAGAACAAGAATCTCTGTTTTGTCTGAGTTTAAAAGTAGAAATGGAGATTGCATTGCTGTGGGCTCGATTTTATACACGATTTTATACACCTGAATTGCCTAGTTAAATAAAGGTTAAAAAAAGGATAACTATTGGGTGTTTTGTTTGTGAAGGTAGTTTCAACACAAATGTGTCAATACAAACCCATTTGCAAGAACTGCAGCTTTCTCAACAGTGAGATCATTTTGCTTATAAATGTAGGTAGCAACCCTTTTGTGAAGGCAATTCTTGAACTGCTCAAGAAGTATGAGTGTCTTTAAATCCTAAAGGTCCTTGACCTCTTGAGAACCACACCACCGATCAAAAAGACATGCTTGTTCCCCTTGCGAACTCAACATGGCTTTGTGATTTTGTTTGACAGAAAACTACCACGAGTGTATTTTGAACACTCAAATATCTGGGTACAGGAGAGCTTCTAAGTAGGTGATTAGAGCGACTATCATACTCATGGGAAACAAAATCCCGGACGAGCCCCCATTTTGTTACGTTCCCACAAGACAAATCCCAAATGTCGCTCACAACAAAGGGAGCAGATACCTTTATAAAACAAATGGACCTCAGGATCTCATCACTGTATTTCTGTGCATTCAAATTGCCATCGACAAAATACAAATTGTGTTCATTGCCCATAGTTTATGCCTGCCCATACCATAATCGCACTGCCACTCTGTTCACATCGTTGACATCAGCAATTCTCTAAAACAAACATTGTGGAAAACCCTACATGTGAGATGCTAGATAAATGTATCAAGGCAAATGGTAGAGAAATTAATGTTAAATTATCTGGCAACAGCTCTGGTGGACATTCCTGCAGTCACCATGCCAATTGCACTCTCCCTCAAAACTTAAGGCATCTTTGGCATTGTGTTGTGTGACAAAACTGCACATTTTAGAGTGGCCTTTTATTGTCTCCAGCATTAGGTGCACCTGTGTAATGATCATGATATTTAATCCGCTTCTTGATATGCCACATCTGTCAGTTGGATGGATGATCTTGACAAAGGAAAAAATGCTCACTAACAGGGATGTAAACAAATGTATGCACAAAATTTTAGAGAAATAATATTTTTATGCAGATGGAACTTTTCTGGGATCTTTTATTTCAGCTCATGAAACATGGGACTAGCACTTGCTGAACATTTTTGTTCAGTGAAATTATTTTATATATTTTCTTGATACTTCAAGGGGTCTTAAAATTCAAAATCAAATAGCAACATGATCCTTGGCATGCTATTCTTAAAACAATTCCATATAGCCTTAGTAGCAATTCCATATAGCTTAGTAGAGCTCTGTGAGAAAGAAGTCCACAGCTATGGGGGCAGACGTTTTGATCAAGAGATATGCAAATTTTCTCTAACACTAAAGGACTGTACATTTTTTATAATCAGTGGTGTAAAAAGTACCCAAAAGTCATACTTGAGCAAAAGTAAAGATACCTTATTAGAAAAGGACTCAAGTAAAAGTGACCCAGTAAGTCACCCAGTAAAATACTACTTGAGTAAAAGTCTAAAAGTATTTCGTTTTAAATATACTCAAGTAAATGGAATTGCTAAAATGTATTTAAGTATCAAAAGTCAAAGTAAAAGTACTAATAATTTCAAATTCCATATATTTATTTACGGATAGCCAGGGGTACACTACAACATTAATTTACAAACAAAGCATGTGTTTCGTGAGTCTGCCAGATCAGAGGCAGTAGGAATGACCAAGGGATGTTCTCTTGATAAGTGTGAGAATTGTACCATTTTCCTGTCAAAATGTAACAAGTACTTTTGGGTGTCAAGGAAAATGTATGAAGTAAAAATTTAATTATTTTCTTTAGGAATGCAGTGAAGTAAAAGTTGTCAAAAATATAAATAGTAAAGTACAGATACCCTAAAAAACAACTTAAGTATTACTTTGAAGTATTTTTACTTAAGAACTTTACACCACTGTTTATAATGAGGGATACCTGGAGAAAATCTGACCTCTCTGAAATGAAAATGTATGGCCCTCCCTTCAGTGAAATATATTGATGTGGATTTTCTTACACAGGGACACTCAACGTCAATCTTCAATCAATCATTGTTTATTGTTAGCACGCAGGAAACATTCCAACAAACTTGATGCACCATAGTGAATGTCTGTCAGGAGCTCTAATGGGGCAGTCCTATTAGTTATCTTATATACTTACACAGAAAGTGATATTTGCATGATTTAGCTTATTCATTATTCATAATAATTTATCAGTAACGTTTTGTTCATGTATGTGACAGATCAATACTTCATGAGGCTTCTTCTCTCTAAGCTGAGAACTTGAAACTTGAGATATCTTTCATTCTCAAAACAAGGATCTGAGCGTACTGCCAAATTGCAGATACTGATAGTGAGGTTTCGCTCAGTCAGTCACTTGCCTGAACACAGAAAACGGTTATTAGAAAAGCACAAACATAAAATGTTCCATCACAATATTGTCATGGAAATTCAACACAGGTCAATATTAAATTAATCAAATCAAATCAAATCAAATGTATTTATATAGCCCTTCGTACATCAGCTGATATCTCAAAGTGCTGTACAGAAACCCAGCCTAAAACCCCAAACAGCAAGCAATGCAGGTGTAGAAGCACGGTGGCTAGGAAAAACTCCCTAGAAAGGCCAAAACCTAGGAAGAAACCTAGAGAGGAACCAGGCTATGTGGGGTGGCCAGTCCTCTTCTGGCTGTGCCGGGTGGAGATTATAACAAAACATGGTCAAGATGTTCAAATGTTCATAGATGACCAGCATGGTTGAATAATAATAAGGCAGAATAGTTGAAACTGGAGCAGCAGCACAGTCAGGTGGACTGGGGACAGCAAGGAGTCATCATGTCAGGTATTCCTGGGGCATGGTCCTAGGGCTCAGGTCAGTTGAAACTGGAGCAGCAGCACAGCCAGGTGGACTGGGGACAGCAAGGAGTCATCATGTCAGGTAGTCCTGGGGCATGGTCCTAGGGCTCAGGTCCTCCGAGAGAGAGAAAGAGAGAAGGAGAGAATTAGAGAACGCACACTTAGATTCACACAGGACACCGAATAGGACAGGAGAAGTACTCCAGATATAACAAACTGACCCCAGCCCCCCGACACATAAACTACTGCAGCATAAATACTGGAGGCTGAGACAGGAGGGGTCAGGGGACACTGTGGCCCACTCCGAGGACACCCCCGGACAGGGCCAAACAGGAAGGATATAACCCCACCCACTTTGCCAAAGCACAGCCCCCACACCACTAGAGGGATATCTTCAACCACCAACTTACCATCCTGAGACAAGGCTGAGTATAGCCCACAAAGACCTCCGCCACGGCACAACCCGGGGGGGGGGGGGGGGCGCCAACCCAGACAGGATGACCACATCAGTGACTCAACCCACTCAGGTGACGCACCCCCTCCAGGGACGGCATGAGAGAGCCCCAGTAAAGCCAGTGACTCAGCCCCTGTAATAGGGTTAGAGGCAGAGAATCCCAGTGGAAAGAGGGGAACCGGCCAGGCAGAGACAGCAAGGGCGGTTCGTTGCTCCAGAGCCTTTCCGTTCACCCTCCCACTCCTGGGCCAGACTACACTCAATCATATGACCCACTGAAGAGATGAGTCTTCAGTAGAGACTTAAAGGTTGAGACCGAGTTTGCGTCTCTGACATGGGTAGGCAGACCGTTCCATAAAAATGGAGCTCTATAGGAGAAAGCCCTGCCTCCAGCTGTTTGCTTAAAAATTCTAGGGACAATTAGGAGGCCTGCGTCTTGTGACCGTAGCGTACGTGTAGGTATGTACGGCAGGACCAAATCAGAGAGATAGGTAGGAGCAAGCCCATGTAATGCTTTGTAGGTTAGCAGTAAAACCTTGAAATCAGCCCTTGCTTTGACAGGAAGCCAGTGTAGAGAGGCTAGCACTGGAGTAATATGATCAAATTTTTTGGTTCTAGTCAGGATTCTAGCAGCCGTATTTAGCACTAACTGAAGTTTATTTAGTGCTTTATCCGGGTAGCCGGAAAGTAGAGCATTGCAGTAGTCTAACCTGGAAGTGACAAAAGCATGGATTAATTTTTCTGCATCATTTTTGGACAGAAAGTTTCTGATTTTTGCAATGTTACGTAGATGGAAAAAAGCTGTCCTTGAAATGGTCTTGATATGTTCTTCAAAAGAGAGATCAGGGTCCAGAGTAACGCCGAGGTCCTTCACAGTTTTATTTGAGACGACTGTACAACCATTAAGATTAATTGTCAGATTCAACAGAAGATCTCTTTGTTTCTTGGGACCTAGAACAAGCATCTCTGTTTTGTCCGAGTTTAAAAGTAGAAAGTTTGCAGCCATCCACTTCCTTATGTCTGAAACACATTCTTCTAGCAAGGGCAATTTTGGGGCTTCACCATGTTTAATTGAAATGTACAGCTGTGTGTCATCCGCATAGCAGTGAAAGTTAACATTATGTTTTCGAATAACATCCCCAAGAGGTAAAATATATAGTGAAAACAATAGTGGTCCTAAAACGGAACCTTGAGGAACACCGAAATTTACAGTTGATTTGTCAGAGGACAAACCATTCACAGAGACAAACTGATATCTTTCCGACAGATAAGATCTAAACCAGGCCAAAACTTGTCCGTGTAGACCAATTTGGGTTTCCAATCTCTCCAAAAGAATGTGGTGATCGATGGTATCAAAAGCAGCACTAAGGTCTAAGAGCACGAGGACAGATGCAGAGCCTCGGTCCGATGCCATTAAAATGTCATTTACCACCTTCACAAGTGCCGTCTCAGTGCTATGATGGGGTCTAAAACCAGACTGAAGCATTTCGTATACATTGTTTGTCTTCAGGAAGGCAGTGAGTTGTTGCGCAACAGCCTTTTCTAAAATTTTTGAGAGGAATGGAAGATTCGATATAGGCCGATAGTTTTTTATATTTTCTGGGTCAAGGTTTGGCTTTTTCAAGAGAGGCTTTATTACTGCCACTTTTAGTGAGTTTGGTACACATCCGGTGGATAGAGAGCCGTTTATTATGTTCAACATAGGAGGGCCAAGCACAGGAAGCAGCTCTTTCAGTAGTTTAGTTGGAATAGGGTCCAGTATGCAGCTTGAAGGTTTAGAGGCCATGATTATTTTCATCATTGTGTCAAGAGATATAGTACTAAAACACTTGAGCGTCTCTCTTGATCCTAGGTCCTGGCAGAGTTGTGCAGACTCAGGACAACTGAGCTTTGAAGGAATACGCAGATTTAAGGAGGAGTCCGTAATTTGCTTTCTAATAATCATAATCTTTTCCTCAAAGTTCATGAATTTATCACTGCTAAAGTGAAAGTCATCCTCTCTTGGGGAATGCTGCTTTTTAGTTAGCTTTGCGACAGTATCAAAAAGGAATTTCGGATTGTTCTTATTTTCCTCAATTAAGTTAGAAAAATAGGATGATCGAGCAGCAGTAAGGGCTCTTCGGTACTGCACAGTACTGTCTTTCCAAGCTAGTCGGAAGACTTCCAGTTTGGTGTGGCGCCATTTCCGTTCCAATTTTCTGGAAGCTTGCTTCAGAGCTCGGGTATTTTCTGTGTACCAGGGAGCTAGTTTCTTATGAGAAATGTTTTTAGTTTTTAGGGGTGCAACTGCATCTAGGGTATTGCGCAAGGTTAAGTTGAGTTCCTCAGTTAGGTGGTTAACTGATTTTTGTCCTCTGGCGTCCTTGGGTAGACAGAGGGAATCTGGAAGGACATCAAGGAATCTTTGTGTTGTCTGTGAATTTATAGCACGACTTTTGATGATCCTTGGTTGGGGTCTGAGCAGATTATTTGTTGCAATTGCAAACGTAATAAAATGGTGATCCGATAGTCCAGGATTATGAGGAAAAACATTAAGATCCACAACATTTATTCCATGGGACAAAACTAGGTCCAGCGTATGACTGTGACAGTGAGTGGGTCCAGAGACATGTTGGACAAAACCCACTGAGTCGATGATGGCTCCGAAAGCCTTTTGGAGTGGGTCTGTGGACTTTTCCATGTGAATATTAAAGTCACCAAAGATTAGAATATTATCCGCTATGACTACAAGGTCCGATAGGAATTCAGGGAACTCAGTGAGGAACGCTGTATATGGCCCAGGAGGCCTGTAAACAGTAGCTATAAAAAGTGATTGAGTAGGCTGCATAGATTTCATGACTAGAAGCTCAAAAGACGAAAACGTCATTTTTTTTTTTTGTAAATTGAAATTTGCTATCGTAAATGTTAGCAACACCTCCGCCTTTGCGGGATGCACGGGGGATATGGTCACTAGTGTAGCCAGGAGGTGAGGCCTCATTTAACACAGTAAATTCATCAGGCTTAAGCCATGTTTCAGTCAGGCCAATCACATCAAGATTATGATCAGTGATTAGTTCATTGACTATAATTGCCTTTGAAGTAAGGGATCTAACATTAAGTAGCCCTATTCTGCCAAAGGGTCTGAGGAGGGAGTCATGACCGTCTCCCCCTCATATCGCTTCCCAGCACCTACAGGAACAAATTATTGTATGAAACAATATGTACAATTCAAGGCGGTCTCCAGACTATGCATTTTTCCTCCAACAATATTTTTACCCTCCGTGAACGCTTGCAAAAAAAAAGGTGACCCTCCCCTATACCCAAAATAATAATTTTTACATCAAGTGGATAGCAAAGGACATGCCTACCATTTACACTCACTCAGCCTACAGCGAGATTATTTGTATTGTCAAACAACAGACAAGCATCGATGTTGATGTCACCAGAATAAGACCCTCGATATTTATTGGAAAGGGCCATCAAGCTCATCATCTTGAACATTCACAATCATGTAACGTCCATAATCTGTAGCCAGATAAACTTAATGCTTTCCCGAGTCATAGTGGTAGGACCACACAACATATCATCTCAGGATGACACGTTTACTTCGATATGATGGCTATTGTATCAATATTTGCGCATAAGTGTTTCCATTGACATTTCTCATATAATTCATTTTACCCATTTAAAAAGATGTCACCTTGTCTAGAGTACTTAGTTTCGTTCACATTTGGAAAGTTTACCGAAAATGTTTGTTTCCATCATGCCTGTCATCACATTTTTTTCCCGACATGTACTTTACTTGCGTAAAAAAGGTTGGATGGACACCTGGTTATTGTCATACTGAGATCAATCTGGTCTTGAATTCAAACAAACAATAGCCCAGGCCAATGAAGGGACACACATACTGTACAATATTAGGAGGCAATATATATATATATATATATATATATATATATATATATATATATACATACATACAGTGTAGCAAAAAAGTATTTAGTCAGCCACTAATTATGCAAGTTCTCCCACTTAAAAAGACGAGAGAGGCCTGTAATTTCCATCATAGGTACACTTCAACTATGACAGACAAAATGAGAGAAAAAATCCAGAAAATCACATTGTAGGATTTTTAATGAATTTATTTGCAAATTATGGTGGAAAATAAGTCAATAACAAAGTCAATAACAATAACAAAAGTTTCTCAATACTTTGTTATATACCCTTTGTTGGCAATGACAGAGGTCAAATGTTTTCTGTAAGTCTTCACAAGGTTTTCACACACTGTTGCTGGTTTTTTGGCCCATTCCTCCATGCAGATCTCCTCTAGAGCAGTGATGTTTTGGGGCTGTTGCTGGGCAACACAGACTTTCAACTCCCTCCAAAGATTTTCTATGGGGTTGAGATCTGGAGACTGGCTAGGCCACTCCAGGACCTTGAAATGCTTCTTTCGAAACCATCCTTCGTTGCCCAGGCGGTGTGTTTGGGATCATTGTCATGCTGAAAGACCCAGCCACGTTTCATCTTCAATGGCCTTGCTGATGGAAGGAGGTTTTCACTCAAAATCTCACGATACATGGCCCCATTCATTCTTTCCTTTACACGGATCAGTCGTCCTGGTCCCTTTGCAGAAATACAGCCCTGAAGCATGATGTTTCCACCCCCATGCTTCACAGTAGGTATGGTGTTCTTTGGATGCAACTCAGCATTCTTTGTCCTCCAAACACGACGAGTTGAGTTTTTACCAAAAAGTTATATATATATATATATTTTTTTTTTGTAGTTTTTAATTTTTTTTTACCCCTTTTTCTCCCCAATTTCGTGGTATCCAATTGTTGTAGTAGCTACTATCTTGTCTCATTGCTACAACTCCCGTACGGGCTCGGGAGAGACGAAGGCTGAATGTCATGCGTCCTCCGATACACAACCCAACCAGCCGTACTGCTTCTTAACACAGCGCGCCTTCAACCCGGAAGCCAGCCGAACCAATGTGTCGGAGGCTGCACCGTGCACCTGGCAACCTTGGCTAGCGCGCACTGCGCCCGGCCCGCCACAGGAGTTGCTGGTGCGCGATGAGACAAGGAAATCCCTACCGACCAATCCCTCCCTAACCCGGACGACGCTAGGCCAATTGTGCGTCGCCGGTTACGACAGAGCCTGGGCGCGAACACAGGGACTCTGATGGCACAGCTGGCGCTGCAGTTCAGCGCCCTTAACCACTGCGCCACCCGGGAGGCCCAAAAAGTTATATTTTGGTTTCATCTGACCATATGACATTCTCCCAATCTTCTTCTGGATCATCCAAATGCTCTCTAGCAAACTTCAGACGGGCCTGGACATGTACTGGTTTAAGCAGGGGGACACGCCTGGCACTGCAGGATTTGAGTCCCTGGCGGCGTAGTGTGTTACTGATGGTAGGCTTTGTTACTTTGGTCCCAGCTCTCTGCAGGTCATTCACTAGGTCCCCCCATGTGGATATGGGATTTTTGCTCACCGTTCTTGTGATAATTTTGACCCCACGGGGTGAGATCTTGCGTGGAGCCCCAGATCGAGGGAGATTATCAGTGGTCTTGTATATCTTCCATTTCCTAATAATTGCACCCACAGTTGATTTCTTCAAACCAAGCTGCATACCTGTTGCAGATTCAGTCTTCCCAGTCTGGTGCAGGTCTACAATTTTGTTTCTGGTGTCCTTTGACAGCTCTTTGGTCTTGGCCATAGTGGAGTTTGGAGTGTGACTATTTGAGGTTGTGGACAGGTGTCTTTTATACTGATAACAAGTTCAAACAGGTGCCATTAATACGGTTAACGAGTGGAGGACAGAGGAGCCTCTTAAAGAAGAAGTTACAGGTCTGTGAGAGCCAGAAATCTTGCTTGTTTGTAGGTGACCAAATAATTATTTTCCACCATAATTTGCAAATAAATTCATAAAAATCCTACAATGTGTAGGCTACTAAATACAATTTCCAGTGGCACACTGACGCACCTAAGAGGAAGATGAATCCATAGCTTACTCACGGCGATGGCTGATGCGCTCGTAGTGGCAATAGATGAGCTTCAGTACTTTGAAAAACAGTGCTGCTGTGAGCTACAATTTGGAGTTGTTGAGAAAAAAAAAATATATATATATATACACACACACAGTGCCTTGCGAAAGTATTCGGCCCCCTTGAACTTTGCGACCTTTTGCCACATTTCAGGCTTCAAACATAAAGATATAAAACTGTATTTTTTTGCGAAGAATCAACAACAAGTGGGACATAATCATGAAGTGGAACGACATTTATTGGATATTTAAAACTTTTTTAACAAATCAAAAACTGAAAAATTGGGCGTGCAAAATGATTCAGCCCCCTTAAGTTAATACTTTGTAGCGCCACCTTTTGCTGCGATTACAGCTGTAAGTCGCTTGGGGTATTTCTCTATCAGTTTTGCACATCGAGAGACTGAATTTTTTTCCCATTCCTCCTTGCAAAACAGCTCGAGCTCAGTGAGGTTGGATGGAGAGCATTTGTGAACAGCAGTTTTCAGTTCTTTCCACAGATTCTCGATTGGATTCAGGTCTGGACTTTGACTTGGCCATTCTAACACCTGGATATGTTTATTTTTGAACCATTCCATTGTAGATTTTGCTTTATGTTTTGGATCATTGTCTTGTTGGAAGACAAATCTCCGTCCCAGTCTCAGGTCTTTTGTAGACTCCATCAGGTTTTCTTCCAGAATGGTCCTGTATTTGGCTCCATCCATCTTCCCATCAATTTGAACCATCTTCCCTGTCCCTGCTGAAGATAAGCAGGCCCAAACCATGATGCTGCCACCACCATGTTTGACAGTGGGGATGGTGTGTTCAGCTATGTTGCTTTTACGCCAAACATAACGTTTTGCATTGTTGCCAAAAAGTTCAATTTTGGTTTCATCTGACCAGAGCACCTTCTTCCACATGTTTGGTGTGTCTCCCAGGTGGCTTGTGGCAAACTTTAAACGACACTTTTTATGGATATCTTTAAGAAATGGCTTTCTTCTTGCCACTCTTCCATAAAGGCCAGATTTGTGCAATATTGTTGTCCTATGGACAGAGTCTCCCACCTCAGCTGTAGATCTCTGCAGTTCATCCAGAGTGATCATGGGCCTCTTGGCTGCATCTCTGATCAGTCTTCTCCTTGTATGAGCTGAAAGTTTAGAGGGACGGCCAGGTCTTGGTAGATTTGCAGTGGTCTGATACTCCTTCCATTTCAATATTATCGCTTGCACAGTGTTCCTTGGGATGTTTAAAGCTTGGGAATTCTTTTTGTATCCAAATCCGGCTTTAAACTTCTTAACAACAGTATCTCGGACCTGCCTGGTGTGTTCCTTGTTCTTCATGATGCTCTCTGCGCTTTTGACGGACCTCTGAGACTATCACAGTGCAAGTGCATTTATACGGAGACTTGATTACACACAGGTGGATTGTATTTATCATCATTAGTCATTTAGGTCAACATTGGATCATTCAGAGATCCTCACTGAACTTCTGGAGAGAGGTTGCTGCACTGAAAGTAAAGGGGCTGAATAATTTTGCACGCCCAATTTTTCAGTTTTTGATTTGTTAAAAAAGTTTGAAATATCCAATAAATGTCGTTCCAATTCATGATTGTGTCCCACTTGTTGTTGATTCTTCACAAAAAAATACAGTTTTATATCTTTATGTTTGAAGCCTGAAATGTGGCAAAAGGTCGCAAAGTTCAAGGGGGCCGAATACTTTCGCAAGGCACTGTATAAATAAAATTTAAAAAATTAAATAAAAAAAAAAAAATATATATATATATATATATATATATATATATTTATATATATATATATATTTATTTTTTTTTAAATTTTATTTATTATTACATATATTTTTGCTAGAAAGGAAAAGTAGAGCTCAAAACAGGTATTCCTCTGCTCCACCTGCCCTGAATGACGGGTCGCCACTGGATGTAATCGTTATTATATTAAGTGGTATTCACTCCTTATTAATGGCAAATGGCTGCATTCTTGTTCATATTTTTTCCCAGTTGTTTATGAATAAGCTTTCCATCATATTCCATCACTTTTTGCCACTAGTAGATGTGTGTACGCATGCTCTAACGTTTGCTGGGAGGTGAGCACATTCCCATGTCAAGTACATTTTTTATAAATGCCAACTTTGCGTGAAAAATGTGCGTGCGACAGTTTGGGGTATATTTTGTACATACTGTACACAAATAAATGACGCCCCAGGTGATCTGCTTCTGCGGCGCATGCGCGGGTGTCATGCGACTACAGCTCTAAGCGCAGCGGTATAGAGACTGTTCTCTCCCCCGACGTCGGCTACCAAACAACACCATGGAGGCTTCGATGAAGATGCAATGTGAAAATGGAATGATTTTCACTTGTCATTTATTCAGTAATGTAACTGCAGTTTATGAATTTAACCTATACTATATCGGACTGTCGTTGTATAGAATATAAATATATTTTTGAGAGAGAATCTGATCAACGGGGATGCCTGGCGCAGCAAACGGACCGCTATGATTAGAATATTGGGCATGGATTGGATTGCTGTGTTCTATCCTATTTACCTTGTTCCTTATCATTCTGTTATCATGCTGGACCTGACTAGGCATGTTAAAAAGTGTGAATTTGCAGTGCTTGCCACAAGGAAATGTTCAGCATTTTGTTTTTGAGAAAATGTGAAAGGTAACAGTGGAATGATCATGAGCGACTGTCGACAAACACCTCTTCAGTATATGTTTCTTAAAGATAATATTATTTTCGCTATGCTCTTTTGCGCAGGCGTGCTCGCCGGGACGCTGTCACTGCACTTCACAACATTCTTGCGTGATGTAGCCTATAGGAATGTGAAGAAAACGGAGCAATAAAATGCATCGACAAAATGGTCTTGCTTCGCCGAAAGGATTTATTAGTGATCCTTAAAATACATTGTGCCAACGAAGAATGTCAGAGACATCAAATGCAGAATCTTCTGAAGGAGTAGTCTCCAAAGTGAAAGTAAAAAAGCAGATCAAGACAATCATGAAGGATTTGGAGAGCATCCTGGGAGACTTGAGGGATGTGGCCAAAGAGCTCAAAGAGGTTAGTGGAATAGGTTTCCTTATGTCTGGCTTAGGTGGCTTTTAGGCTGTTTGAGATGAACATACATTGTTTCTTTATGTCATGCTGGTATGGTTAGGCTATTGTTTTTCTGTTGATGGGGAGCAAAACAAGCTTGTTCTATAATAAACATCTGAAGGCTCATATATAAATAATTAAGTCCAGGGCCTACAAACATTGCATTGGCCTATCATATGTGACAATATATCTTATCAGTGAACATGAAATATATTTAGGACAGGTTGTCTCTACGGAGGATGACAACGTAGCTGCGCCTTGTTGCGCATGCTTTGATTTAAGCTCACAAATTAATCATGATTAATTGTTCATCTTGAAGTTCCCCGGAATGGTGTTGCATTTCATTTCATCATCGTAACACAGTCTAGCCTAGGCCTACTGTTTCCATGAGATTTGTCTCCTGCCAAATTATACAGCAGCTCATCAGCACCTTTTTACAATATCCGAGTTTTGTCAGTGCTGTCATTGGGTCCAAGTTATTTAAGCTGAATAACAATTGCAATTTTACTGCATTTATTCATTCATCTCACGCTTTCTTTGTTTTCTTTTAAATTCCACACATTGATCATAATAATCCTTGTTGGCTACCATCTTCCATAACCCGCAGTCTAACGTGCTTTGACATGTGGATGTTGTCAACCTATATGCTTTTGTAAGAACAGAGCTGTCCAGCCTGCTGAGGCTGAAATACTCATTCCTATCTGACAGGTTGTCACTTGGATAAGACCTACTTACAAGATTTTTCTTACATCCTGTATTAAAATGGATATACGGCACACGTGTCCTCTGAAATAATAGTCCTCTTTCAACCGTTTCAACGAGTATTTGAATGGAATAGTAGCAGGGTCAGTGTGTTCTATTCAGGGAAGCATACACAATCTGTCAGTCTAACAACACTGCTAAAAAAACCAACCTAGAGGGTTGTCAATATCAAAGCCAATATTTCAGTAAATCCCATTCTACTGCAACTCACACACTATACTGGCTGGATTCAAGTCTATGTTTAAGGGGAGCTGAACCCAGATGCTTGGCACGGAGAGAGAATCAACATGCCCTACAGCATGTGGCACTGGATACTGCGACTCTTTTTTTTTTTGTGGCCCACTAAATGATCAATTTATGACTGTGCATGGAGATTTCACTCTAAATGAGCTTTTCGCACCAGCCTCAGTTTAACATTTCATGAAATTTAGATATGCGGATATTACTTCAATATTACTTCAATGTCATGGTTTGGCAAAGTATTGGCTGCCACTGTAATGTGAGTAGTAAAATGTTTTAATGATATGTAAATCATCTCCATAGGTCTTAATAGGTATTATGTCAGTTATGGATTACAAAGTCATTTCAGACTATCCCTAATAGTTTTGAACATTGTGTCTTTTGATGCATGCATCTCAGTAATAAGGGTTGATTTCTAGTCAGAATTAGTAAAGATACCTAAGGGAAGATGAAGTTATTCACTACGAAGAGATGTCTTTGCAATTTTCACTGACTATGTATATTATTATCATCACCTCAACCATGAATGTATGGAAGGCAGAGTATGTGCTTTCAGCTATTTCAATTTAATATGTCCACTATGTGTAAGTGCATACACACAGAATTAATTATTATCTAAACAAGTTAGTACTGCTAATTCATAGCCAGAGGGTTCCACTTCTGAGTCTGAATACAATTTGGTGGGTTGTGTGGGTAGTTTCCCCTTACCTTACAAATACATAATGAATCAGACAATATTGTTGTGTTGCAAGTGAATCTGGCTTGAGATTACAAAATGTTAAAAGTTATTATAATAATGTATTATTTTAATAGCCAGGTTGCACATCAACAAGTGCTTCATACAGTAACATTTTGGCTGCTGCTGTATTTTGTACTCTAATAGTCTGTTACTTTGATGTCTGTCAAGCTAAATATAAGTACTGTCCATGATAGCTCTTTTTCCTTTCTACTGGTGCAGGTTGTGCATGAGATCGACTCCCTCACGTGTGACCTACAGCTGGAGGAGGCGATGACGGACAGTTCCAAGACAGACACCCTGAACAGCAGCTGTAGCAGCAGCACCACCACAGCCTCCAGCATTGACAAGATCAAGATCTACCCTGACGACGCTATCTTTAGGCCCCCGTCTGTCATCCCTGCTGTCCTGACTGTGCTGAAGAAGCCCCACCCTCCTCTGCCGCCTCCCAGGCTGACATCTATCAAAGCGGAGGAGAACAACAAGAATCCTCCATCAGGGAACCTACTAGCCAAGGCTAATGGGACTCTTATGCGCAATGAAGTTTTCACAGGGAAGCCAAACAGAGACTTATTGTACTGCATCTCAAATAGTATTCCAGAGAAAGGACGTACACCCATGCCTTTGCTACGGCATGAAGAGAGCAAATGCCACCAGGCCACCAGGGAGCGGGTCCGATTCAGTGAAAAGGTCCAGTATCACGGGTACTGCCCTGACTGTGACCTGCAATATGACGTCAATAACACAGATATACACTTACAGACAGAATTGACTGAAGAAATGAGCCATGTCCATCAGTGTTCCTCCTCCTCACCACCACCCCAGCTCCTGTTGGAAAATGGCGGCCTCAGCGTCAGCCATAGTTTCCCTCCTGCAAACTTGCCTTGTGTGCCTCATACTAACCCTTCCTTGAAACCACAGAAAACCATCCTCCGAAAATCAACCACCACAACGGTTTGAAAATCAACCACCACAACGGTTTGATGTTAATCGCCCTTAATTAAACATTTCAAAATTATAGTGTTCTATTTCTATTTTACGAGCTTTCTACTCCAGTCAAACGTGGATTAATCTAAACAATGAGAGAGAAAAAATTACTATGCACAAGGAGAGAATGAATGGTGAGTGAGTGCCAACCGACAACTGTCCTTGGAGTGTAAGGGGGTTTGGCAGGGTTGGGTTGAGAGTAGTGAATTTAAATTGACTCATATTTTTGAAGCGATTCAGGAAACAGGAAGCTGTGTTAGAACATGTTATTAATTTATGCTTTAGGTTAAACAAGAAACCTAGCTTTCCTCAAATCCGTCCGCTGCCCAACACACTTTCTGACAGTATGGCAATGAGGTCATACCTTTTCTCACTCAATATCGCTCCACTCTCACACTTCACTTGAAGGATACAAATACTGAGCTTTATTGTATGCGCAATTTTTTTTGTTAATTGGCCACAAAATCAACATTTTGCAATAGTCATCTCAGTCTCTGGATTTAAACCCCATTGACAACCTATGGTTTGAATTGAATAGGACCATCCATATGAGCAGATGAAAGATATCAAGGATCTGGAAAGATTCTCTATGGAGGAATGGTCTAGAAAGCTTTCTAACGTGTTCTCCAATCTCATAAAACATTTTAGAAAAAGGCTGTGTCGTTATCCTTGTAAGGGGAGGGTGCCTAGAGAATTATAAACAGGAGTGCCAATACATTATGACCCCTATCTTTTTGAGATTTGTTTTTATTTCTTGTTCAACAAAATGTCTTTCTGAGCAATTGTATTCGTATATAAATACATACAATGCCTTCAGAAAGTATTCAAACCCCTCAACTTATTCCGCATTTTATTGTATTACAGCCTGAATTGAAAATGGTTAAACGAAGCAAACACATGTCCACCCAGCTACACACAATACCCCCATACTGACAAAGTGAAAACATGTTCTTAGAAATCTTTGGACATGTATAGAAAATAAAATACAGAAATCTCACTTACATAATAAGTATTCACACCCCTGAGTCAATACATGTTAGAATCCCCTTTGGCAGCGATTACAGTTGTGATTCTTTCTGGGTTAGTCTCTACGGGCTTTGCACACCTGGATTGTACAATATTGGCCCATTTGTTCTTTTCAAAATTGTTCAAGCGCTGTCAAGTTGGTTGTTGATCATTGCTAGACAATCATTTTCAAGTCTTGCCATAGATTTTCAAGCAGATTTAAGTCAAAACTGTAACTCGACCACTGTCTCCTTGGTAAGCAACTCCAATGTAGATTTGGCCTTATGTTTTAGATAATTATCCTGCTGAAAGGTGAATTCACCTCCCAGTATCTGGTGGAAAGCAGACGGAACCAGGTTTTCCTCTGGGATTTTGCAAGTGCTTAGCTCCATTCCATTAAGTTTTGTTTATTGTGAAAAACTCCCCAGTCCTTAACAGTGACAAGCATGACACAGCCACCACTATGCTTGACAATATGGAGAGTGGTAGTCAGTAATGTGTTGTATTGGATTTGCCCCAAACATAACACTTTGTATTCAGAACAAAAAGTTTGATTTGCCACATTTTTTGCAGTACTATTTTAGTGCCTTGTTGCAAACATGATGCATGTTTTGGAATATTTTTATTCTATACAGGCTTCCTTCTTTTCACTCTGTCAATTAGGTTAGCATTGTGGAGTAACTACAATGTTGTCGATCTATCCTCAGTTTTCTCCTATCACCATTAAACTCTGTAACTGTTTTAAAGTCACAATTGGCCTCATTGTGAAATACATAAGTGGTTTGCAACTGAGTTAGGAAGGATGTCTGTATATTTGTAGTGACTGGGTATATTGATACTCTCCAAAGTGTAATGAATAACTTCACCGTGCTCAAAGGGATATTCAATGTATTTTTTTACCCATCTACCAATAGATGCCCTTCTTTGCGAGGCATTGGATAACCTACTTGGTCTTTGTGGTTGAATCTGTATAGGTGTTGAATACTTGACTCAGGACATTTCATTTTTTCATTTTTAATTCATTTGTAAAAATGTAATTTTGCTTTGACATTATGGGGTATTGTAGGCCAGTGACAAAAATCTAAATTAAATCTATTTAATATTCAACACAAAAAAAAAAGTAAAAAGTCAAGGGGTGTGAATACTTTCTGAAGGCACTATAGCTCAGTTTTTGTATAATTAATTTTATACAGTCTTTTTTGCTCATCTTTATCAAGGCTGCCAATAATTAGGGACCTGACTGTGTATAACCATTCATCAGATGTTGGTATTTTGGTCTTAATTGAATAGAACTGTAGTCAAACAGTCATACCCATGTGTGTATGTGGTAGGGCTTTACTATGTCATTATGCCATTCAAAAACGTATGAAAGGGTATGAATTCAAAGACATTTAGAACCTAAAATGGTTATTTTACCCTTTCCACAGAGGGTTCTACAGGGAACCCGAAAGGGTTCTACCTGAAACCAAAAATGGTTCTCCTATGGGGACAGCCAAAGAACCCTTTTGGAATGAATGAAATTAGGCATACCCTGGAGGTGGATGGAAATAGGGCTACCTCCTACTAGCAAGGCTTCTAATGAGCAGGACTAGGCTATTACTGTGCTGTTAGCAATCTTTCATACTGCCTTTGTACCATCATAAATGTTGACAATGCTCTAAAACCAACATGGACAAGCAGCGTGTGTTTGAAATGTGTGTGTGTGTGAACAAAGACAAAAGGTGGGGCATGACATTTTATGTTGATGTGACTCAATGCATGATCTCTTTGCTCTAATGGACAAGCTTACTAACTGCGTTCACCATTTAGATAAGGATTTGTGCTTATTCAAGCATTTAAAAAATTAGGAATGCCATGAAGGACATAGCAATGTCAGCCCCGCAGGCTTGTGCGCCTGGTCACATTGATGAGATTAGTAGAAACATTTTATTCTAGAGAAATCAATGTATTTACCTTCATCAAGAAGTACAGTGCTATTGAAAACTAAATAGGCATACCTGTAACACAATTACAGTACTGTAGTGCCAATCAACAATTACCTATCATATTCTGCCATATGTAGGCTGCTACTACAGTGCTAGACTAAAATTGTTAATATACTCATCATGTATCAATGGGCTATGTCTTTCTTTGCTTCCTCAATCAAAATAAGATGAAAAGACATTAAACAAAATGAAATGTGAAATATGGCAAGACAAATAATACAGTTTTGTGCCAGAGGCTTTCCATCTATAATGGAGATCTCAAAAGGTCATTACGATACAAAAGAGTGCTGCACTACATTATCAAACATCAGAGTGCTAACAATACATCTTGCACGTTAGGTATGGATGCTCTGTTAGATTAGTCCCCCTACTACCATATTTCACATAGGAATGGTGGAAAGGCAATGTCCTCTTGCAGTCGTTTGTGTGTTTGTGAGCGAGAGAGCGAGAGCATGAGTTTGAGAAATGTTGTTGTGAAGCAAACTTAATCAGAGATTATTATGCCCCTTTGCAGACTATTAAAAGCAGAGGCATCAGCTGCATCTCCTTTTTTTAAGGGAAAACAATATTACAATTTGGACTTGTTTATCACAGCTATGGTGACACAGCTGTCCAGATATACACTCACGAATTTGTCAAGTGTAAGAATTGACCAAGAGGCTATGAGGAATGTATGAAACCACACACGTTTAGGAAATACAGTTAGGCCTTTTATGTCACCCCAAAACTTTGTCAGCCCAATCTTCAATCCAAGTACAAAGCATTCAAGTTGACCAACATCTGTGAGTTACAAACTGTTAGGTTCCAACAACATACAGGATTATTGATGTTGGCTATTATTCTGTTGCTGCATGCGCATGTTTTATAAGAGAATGTTCTATTTTGTTCACTCTTTTGCGATTAGATGAAAAAAAAAGGTGTAAAATGCAGCCCCGAATGCTCGGAAAGGAATTGTGCAACAATTTCTAAAAAAAGAAATATTTGAATTGTGGTCATGTTCTTTTTTAATCTGTTCATTCCCATAGCTGCGGCTGTTTATGCAAGTTCAATTGCATTTCCCTCTTATTGTCAGAATGCTCATATGCATGTTTTCCTTGTTTCCCCTGCAGGTCCTTCTGGTTAAGAGTGGAAACAACCTTCACTGACATTAAGCTGATCAACTTCAGTTCAGCATACAGTCACTGAGAACGATGCTCCCTACCTTTGACAGAACATCCCCCAGAACCCCCGAGCCATGGCCAAATAATTCATCCTCACAGAGAGAGAACATTGGAAGTCCTCAAGGCATAGTCTTACTCACAGAGAAATATGGCAGAAGTTTAAATGTAATGGAAAAATAAGATGAAAACATTTTGTCCAAGTGGTAACTGGTTCATTTACAACTGAAATTAAGATTTTCTGTTTAGTCATAGGTTAAACTGATGTCCCCAGCATTTGGAGAACTCTTCCAGGTGGAAGTCTACTCAGTCTCAACTTCTGTTGAGAGGGCAAGAGAGAGAGAGAGCGCGAGCGAGAGAGGAAAAAAAACATGATCAATATTTTAAAGCCATAATTTGAACAAGAAAAGACCCACTCAGTTACAGTTTTTTGCTCTGTGAATTGTGCTATATTTGCCTTGAAAATAACATATTTGACATAAACATCCAGTGAAATCTGGTAATCTGCAGTGACTGCTCTGAAGATAGAAGCCGCAACATGGTCCTCTAACATCTATACTGTAGTAGGGTGTGAAAAACATACAGTAAATGTGTCCTTTTGCAAATCCAACATACAATATGAGGCAAGTTGAATGGCTCAAAAATTGTAATGGAGGCTGGTCACTCATTTGTGTTCAGAATATGTTGTGTATATTGAAATCTATGTTCAATGTCATGCAAGTTACTTGTAAAGATATGGCATACAGCTTTAAACAACTCTCAAAGACAGAATCATTTGCATCAAATTGTATTTGTATATATTTAGAGTAATTTTCTACAGAGATTTTAACAGAAATTCTAATATTTTTTATATTCCATGGGATGAGAGTAGTATTTTGAAGAAGACTGTCATACTTTTGAAATACATTTATCTCTGCAGGGCATATGTGGAAATTATATTTCTATAGTGAAAGAGTATTTATATAGATTTTTAAAAACATGTTATCGTTATGTTTTAGGGGTGTAAAAAAAAAAGTGTAGCACATGAAAGCAAACTAGATTAAACCAAATACAGTACATTGTTGTGCTCAGAGGAAGCATGATGCTGAATGAATGCACGACTGATTCTTCCTCCACCTCATCCTGTCATCACTGTGGTCTCCTATGCATTTACTGGAGAGGCTGTTGAGACATGCTGCCCCTTCCACAAACTGGAGTGCACCTCACTTTTGCCCACCCTTAGCTGATGTGGACTTTGTGACTGTGTGTCCTTGTCTCTCTGGACCACTAATGACTTTGCTTTGAAGAGGATGGACAAAACAAACTTTGTCAATGACGTGTCGGGAAAACAATGTATATGTCCACATCTTTATGAATAATTTGCACTTTGCACTTATGTTAGTCTTTAAACTTTGTGGACTTTAATACGTGAATTACAGAATAATTTCAAGTATGTGTGTTTATTGTGTTGATTTGACATTTCAATGCCTGCTTTTAAAGCTTTTTGAAAGGTCAATGACCTACAGTATATCATCCTCTATAGGTCAAATGAAAAAGGAACTATTACTGCAAGCTACTACAATGTCATTATCTCACTGTCAGTGTTCACTTTCTAGAAGTGTAAAAGGAGAGATGCTCTGGGAAACCCAATTCCAAGTGAGCAAACATAAGAGGCAAAAGGAAGAAAAACAGAATAGATATTTAGTATTGCATGAACCATGAGCTTGTGTGATCCATCTACTGTCCCAAGTAGACCTTCAATGTAACTTCCAATGTATAGCCCGTGAATCTGCACGGACCCGGGTCTCACTAATGAATTCGTACCACACCAATCTTAGTTGAATATTTATTTACTAAAAAGCTAAAATGATGATAAAAGATAGACAAAACACATTATAGGCTATTGATTAGAACTTAGTATAACAGGCCAACACACTGTGGCGCGTGTTACCCACAATGGGAATTTCAAAAGAGAGAGAAAAAAAAGTACACAAGAGAAATATACATTTGGGTGAATTTGTCAGCTATGCTATTCTAACCCTTGCCCCAAACTGCCACTCTTATGGGTCAGAATATAATGATGTAATTACGTGGGAATGATCTCAGAGGATTCTCTGAGTGGACCGTTCCGCTGTTCGATGACGCACTTCTCCTGCGCACCTCCCTGCTCGTCCTCCTGATGTCAGTGTCCTTTTCGGCTTAGGAGTCTGTTCCCTCACCCTTTTCTCTGGAAGGGGTCTTCTGAGGACAGACAGCTCTGTAGCTCAGAGCTCACAACATAGGAATGAAACCCTTTAGACGGTACCCCAGACAGGGCCAACCAGGCAGGATATAACCCCACCCACTTTGCCAAAGCACAGCCTCCACACCACCCGAGGGATATTAACAGACAACCAACTTACAACTCTGAGACCAGACTGAGTATAGCCCCTGAATACCCCCTCCACCTCACCTCATGAGCCCGATGGGGCACAAAACCAAACAGGAAGATTACGTCTGTGACTCAACCCACTCAAGTGACGCACCCCTCCTAGGGATGGCATGGGAGAGCACTAGTAAGCCAGTGACTCAGACTCCGTAATGGGGTCAGAGGCAGAGTCCCAGTGGGAGCCTTCCAGGCAGAGACAGCAAGGGCAGTTCGTCGCTGCAGTGCCCTGCCGTTCACCTTCGCACCCCTGGGCCAGACTACACTCAATCATAGGACCTACTGAAGAGACGAGTCTTCAGTAAGGACTTAAAGGTCGAGACCGAGTCTGCGTCTCTCACATGGATAGGCAGATCATGCCCTGCCTCCAGCTGTTTGCTTAGAAAGTCTAAGGACAATAAGGAGGCCTGCGTCTTGTGACCGTAGCTTACGTGTAGGTATGGACGGCAGGACCAAGTCGGAGAGATGGGTAGGAGCGAGCCTATGTAATGCTTTGTAGGTTTGCAGTAAAACTTTGAAATCAGCCCTAGCCTTTAACAGGAAGCCAATGCAGTGAGGCTAGCACTGGAGTAATATGATCAAATTTTGGGGTTCTAGTCAGGATTCTAGCTACAAAGTAGCCTATGCTTTCCTGGCAGAATATCATGATTCTTAGCATCAATCCAGTGGCCATTTGTTTTGCAAACTCATCTCATGTGCGCTACAGAAACACAGCTAACCGAACAGTGCAACGTGCCTGCACACTTGAATTAAATGGTAACTACTAAAAAAATCTACATTTCTTGTTTTTTTTTTGCAGACCTCAAAAGTGGTCTTGTGATGTGATTCAAAACCTGTTTGGGATAGGGGGCGGTATTTTCATGTCCGGATGAAATTGTGCCCAAAGCAAACTGCCTGCTACTCAGGCCCAGAAGCTAGGATATGCATATAATTGGTAGATTTGGATAGAAACACTAAAGTTTCTAAAACTGTTAAAATTATGTCTGTGTATAAACATAACTTATTTGGCAGGCGAAACCCCGAGGACAAACCATCCAGGAAATGTTTTTTTGAGGTGACTGTTTTCAATTGCTTTTCTATGGGAATCTAGATTTCTGAGGCATCTGGTTGCAGTTCCTAGGGGCTTCCACTAGATGTCAACAGTCTTTAGAAAGTGGTTGATGATTTTCTTTTGAGTAATGAAGAAGTATGGCTGTTCAGAATGAGTGTCGAGTCTAGTGTACTCGTGTTTGGGGCGCGCGACCTAGCGCTTGCTCCACTTTCATTTTATCCGCTATTGAACACGGTTTATTCCTTCTTAAATTTTATCGATTATTTAAGTTTTAAAATACCTAAAGTTGTTTGAAATGTTTGGACCAAGATTACAGGGAATTTATTAGATAATGTGTAGTCAGGTTGGGCGAGTTGGAACCAGTATTTTTCTGAATCAAACGCGCCAAATAAATTGACATTTTGGGGATAAAATGACGGAATTAAACGAACAAAAGGACCATTTGTGATGTTTATTTGAGATATTAGAGTACCAACAGAAGAAGATCTTCAAAGTTAAGGCATTAATTATATCGTTATTTCTGAGTTTTGTGTTGCGCCTGGCGGGTTGAAATATGATTGTCATGTGTTTGTTTGATGGGGTGCAGTCCTCAGATAATAGCATGGTTTACTTTCACCGTAAAGCCTTTTTGAAATATGACAGGGTGGCTGGATTAACAAGAAGTTAAGCTGTATTTTGGTGTATTGCACTTGTGATTTTATGAAAGTAAAATTTTCTAAAAATGCATCATGAATTTTGCATTCTGCAATTTCACCAGATGTTGTCGAAACGTTCCGCTAGCGGAACCCCTAGCAGTAAAAGGTTTTAAGCATTGTTATGAACTTGTTGATTTGAGAGCAAAAGTTTGGAACCACCAAGACTCTTCCTAGAGCTGGCCGCCCGGCCAAACTCAGAAATCGAGGGAGGAAGAGCCTTGGTCAGGGAGGTGACCAAGAACCCAATGGTAACTCTGACAGAGCTCCAAAGTTCCTCTGTGGAGATGGGAGAGCCTTCCAGAAGGACAACCATCTCTGCATCACTCCACCAATCAGGCCTTTATGGTAGAGTGGCCAGAGGGAAGCCCCTCCTCAGTAAAAGGCATATGACAGCCCGCTTGGAGTATGCCAAAAGGCACCTAAAGGACTCTCAGACCATGAGAAACAAGATTCTCTGGTCTGATAAAATCAATATTTAACTCTTTGGCCTGAGTGCCAAGCGTCACGTCTGGAGGAAAGCTGGCACCATCACTATGGTGAAGCATGGTCATGGCAACATCATGCTGTGGGGATGTTTTTCAGCGGCAGGGACTGGGAGACTAGGAAGGATCGAAAGATGAGCAGAGCGAAGTACAGACGGATTCTTGACGAAAATCTTCTCCAGAGCAATCAGGATGTAGTGGATTAAGATGAATCCAATTCAAAAAAACATATCTTTTAACTGACAGATTTTATGTTTTTTATTTTTTATTATGCTAATTAGAATTCCGCGGGGGTGTGGACATCAACTTTAGTCTTATTTCAAACCAACTTGCATAAACCTGAAACGGACCCTTACCTTAAACCTAACCTTAACCAAACCCTTAACTCTGACCCTAACCCTTACCACATTTTTTCAAATAAATTCTGTCCTTATAGCCTTTTCCAATTGACACACTCCTCGAGCACTTATCCAGTTATTGGTCTTCGGATTAAGGAAGGAGACGAGAGGCCATTGACTTCCATTGAAACAGAAAAAAATTGGGAGTGGGATGTTGACCCCCAGAAGTCCAATGTCTCGTTTCCTCTTCTGTCTCTGGCTTCAACAACACTGCAAGGTATGATAAAAAACCCTGATGGACATGGGACAACTGTCATACCAAATTTAAAATAAATAAGATTTTTAATTACCAACGTAGCATAAAGTAGGCTACCCTGTTTTACAGTGAGCAAACTGCACTTTCTGAAGTTGGATAATTTTTACTGTCTGGACCAAAAACATTTAGCTATGCAGATAGTATGGGCAGCAAATTAAAGTTGTTGTGACCTTTGTCTTTTTTCTACTTTCCCTGATTGGATTGACTAGCTAACAATGGGGTGTATTCATTACGCTGATTATGTGCCTAGCATACTCCCTTAACTATCTACTACTAACAGTAGCTCTAACCATAACCATAACCCTTATTCTAACCCTAAACGTAACCATTGCCCTAGCCTTGTCCCTTACCCTAACCTTTATTCTAATTCAGCATAATCCCAAATGCGGTCCTGGGGACCCCAAGGTGTGCATGTTTGTTTTTTGCCGTAGCACTACACAGCTGATTCAAATAATCAAAGCTTGATGATTAGTTGATTATTTGAATCAGCTGTGTAGTTCTAGGGCAAAAAACAAAATGTGCACCCTTTGGGGTCCCCAGGACTGAGTTTGGAAACGCTAGTCTAATCTAAACTAAGCCAGCTAAACCAGGAAAGGTTAAGATAACATTATACCTGAAACATTCATGTGTGAGTCGAGAGTGTAGCTACAGTATACCTCCACTGCATATTGGGTGTTCTAGGCAACAACAAAAAAGCTGTGGTGTGAAATTATAATTTGTTTCTGAAATGACAGTAACATTTTGCAGTATACTATTTTCTGTTTCAACTCCAGCAGAAGGCGAGAAGAGGGATGTTGAATTCTGAGCTCCAAGGCTGTTGTTGTGAGGTTAAACTGGACTGTGAAGGATTCACTTACTGGATATGAGATAGACCTATGAGGATACCCCTCGTCTACATCCAGTCTTTGACACACCAATTGACTGGAAATGCTGTTAAATGTAAAAGCACATTTTTGCACTCTAGCCCTGTAGTAGCCTAATACTTAAAAAATGCATCACTGAAAAGACTTGTCTGAACATGTGAAAGTTACTGTATGTGGCAGAGCACTCGCCTTCACCTGCCCAATCATATTACGTCAATGTGATTAGTCTAAGTGGCTCTAGCTAGCAGAGACCGTTACAGTCACCTCTTGCATGACCCCAGGCATCTCGTAAACAAATCCAAATAATTCAAGACGTTGCACTACACTACTTGTAACCTACAAATGGGTAGATAGGGCGTTTGTTTACAGTAGTCTAATCCTAGACGCCTCTAAACCGTATTGTGAAAGATGTTTAGCTAAATAACTAATACATAATCTCATTGGTGAGTTTGACTAGTAACCAGATGCTGTATTGTACTTTTTACATTTTTATTATGGATTCCCCTGTGGAGGGAGAGTAATGAAGCTGAACGAATGTAGTGTGGCTCACTATGCCACCTGCGTCGCCGCCAGACATGATGGGCTTTCTGTTCAAGAAGGGGGAGTGGAACACAGCCTACCACAGGCGCTGGTTCATCCGGAAGGGCAACATGCTGTTCTACCTTGAGGAGTGTGAGAGCCAGGAACCCATCGGTGTCATCGTGTTGGAGTGCTGCACCGTGATGCTCTGCAAGTCAGCTGAAGAGCTCGCCTTCACCATCAAGGGGAACAGAAATGGGAACAGGGGGGGTGGAGCGATGTGGTCAGGCCTCCGCCTGTGCGGCCGCGCAGTGCGGGTGCGTCTCTCTCCTGAGTTTTGCTTCTCCACATGGTACAGAAAATAGGTTGCTGAACTGAGGGTGTAGTGGCTTCAGAGCTAGTTAGGCGCCCCTCCCTCCCACCTCACAGCCCAACATTAGAAAGGGTACTTGTCACCTCGCACAAATTGTTTCACCCCAAAATACCTTGATTTTAATGTCAGAGAGTGTGTCCTTGTAATTCCAAACACTGTCTTGGGGCAGTCTGGGAAGCTGGCTGGCTTGCTAAAAGCAGCACTTTCCTGGTAGTTTTAGCTGTCATGGGCCATTGGTAATATGATGTGTTGTCATAGGACTTTACTGTCACTTAATTTTATATAAGACTATTGTATTTCAAAGAAAAGCTTTGTATTTACATATTTCTAGTTATTTTTTTTATTTTTTTTATCTTAAACTACAATAGAATCAACTATTTTATCACGTTTTATATCATTGTTGTTTTCTACCATTTTTCTATACACAAAGGATGACTCCTGAATGTTACTGAATTGAGTATATCTGACAGATGATAGAAATCAGTATATCGGTATGTACAGTACCAGTCAAAAGTTTGGACACACACACATCAAGGGTTTTTCTTTATTTCACTATTTTCAACAAAATATAATTTATATTTGAGATTCACCCTTTGCCTTGATGACATCTTTGCACACTGTTGGCATTCATGAGGTGCCTGGAATGCATGTCAATGAACAGGTGTGCCTTGTTAAAAGTTAATTTGTGGAATTGCTTTCCTTATTGCGTTTGAGCCAATCAGTTGTGTTGTGACATGGTAGGGGTGGTATTGAGAAGATAGCCCAATTTGGTAAAAGACCAAGTCTGTATTATGGCAAGAACAGCTCAAATTACTTGAAGACATGAAGGTCAAGCAATCCAGAAAATTTCAAGCACTTTGAAAGTTTCTTCATGTGCAGTCGCAAAAACTATCAAGCGCTATGATGAAACTGAATCTTCTGAGGACCGCAACAGGAAAGGAAGACCCAGAGTTACCGCTGCTGCAAAGGATAAATTCATTAGAGTTAACTGCACCTCAGATTGCAGCCCAAATAAATGCTTCACAGAGTTCAAGTAACAGACACATCTCAACATCAAAAGTTCAGAGGACTGCATGATTTGCTTCAATTTTTTTTGGTTACCATGTAGTTTTCATAGTTTTGATGTCTTCACTATTATTCTACAATGTACAAAATAGTTACAAAAATTAAGAAAACCCCTGGAATTAGTAGGTGTGTCCAAACTTTTGACTGGTACTGTACTATGTTGAAAATATGCATTTTATGATGTTTTACCAGAAGTCTTGAAACGGGGACCATTGAAGAATGAACACGGTTTCATTAATTATTTCAACCACAATGATTATGCTCATGTTATGGATTATATATTTTGGAAATTGTTCTCTCTCTGCTTGCTTGTCTGTGCATTATGATTTTCCTCCCAAACATTGACGATTCGACACACAATATTGGTCCGTCTAATAATGACAGTGTACCCTCTGCCTTCATCTCTGTTTTTGCCAAAGCCACAACCCAGTGCAATTTTGTTAATTTGTGACATTTAGCCAGATTTAACGCAAAGTATTATCATTAGTACCTTTAAAAAATACATATACAGTGGGGCAAAAAAAGTATTTAGTAAGCCACCAATTGTGCAAGTTCTCCCACTTCAAAAGATGAGAGAGGCCTGTAATTTTCATCATAGGTACACTTCAACTATGACAGACATGATGAGAAAAAAAAAATCCAGAAAATCACATTGTAGGATGTTTAATGAATTTATTTGCAAATTATGGTGGAAAATAAGTATTTGGTCAATAACAAAAGTTTCTCAATTCTTTGTTGTATACCCTTTGTTGGCAATGACAGAGGTCAAACGTTTTCTGTAAGTCTTCACAAGGTTTTCACACACTGTTGCTGGTATTTTGGCCCATTCCTCCATGCAGACCTCCTCTAGAGCAGTGATGTTTTGGGGCTGTTGCTGGGCAACACGGACTTTCAACTCCCTCCAAAGATTTTCTATGGGGTTGAGATCTGGAGACTGGCTAGGCTGGCGAAGCCACTCCTTGTTGCCCGGGCAGTGTGTTTGGGATCATTGTCATGCTGAAAGACCCAGCCACGTTTCATCTTCAATGCCCTTGCTGATGGAAGGAGGTTTTCACTCAAAATCTCACGATACATGGCCCCATTCATTCTTTCCTTTACACGGATCAGTCGTCCTGGTCCCTTTGCAGAATAACAGCCCCAAAGCATGATGTTTCCACCCCCATGCTTCACAGTAGGTATGGTGTTCTTTGGATGCAACTCAGCATTCTTTGTCCTCCAAACATGACGAGTTGAGTTTTTACCAAAAAGTAATATTTTGGTTTCATCTGACCATATAACATTCTCCCAATCTTCTTCTGGGTCATCCAAATGCTCTCTAGCAAACTTCAGACGGGCCTGGACATGTACTGGCTTAAGCAGGGGGACACGTCTGGCACTGCAGGATTTGAGTCCCTGGCGGTGTAGTGTGTTACTGATGGTAGGCTTTGTTACTTTGGTCCCAACTCTCTGCAGGTCATTCACTAGGTCCCCCCGTGTGGTTCTGGGATTTTTTCTCGCCGTTCTTGTGATCATTTTGACCCCACGGGGTGAGATCTTGCGTGGAGCCCCAGATCGAGGGAGATTATCAGTGGTCTTGTATGTCTTCCATTTCCTAATAATTGCTTATTGAGTTATGCAGTTGATTTCTTCAAACCAAGCTGCTTACCTATTGCAGATTCAGTCTTCCCAGTCTGGTGCAGGTCTACAATTTTGTTTCTGGTGTCCTTTGACAGCTCTTTGGTCTTGGCCATAGTGGAGTTTGGAGTGTGACTGTTTGAGGTTGTGGACAGGTGTCTTTTATACTGATAACAAGTTCAAACAGGTGCCATTAATACAGGTAACAAGTGGAGGACAGAGGAGCCTCTTAAAGAAGAAGTTACAGGTCTGTGAGAGCCAGAAATCTTGCTTGTTTGTAGGTGACCAAATACTTATTTTCCACCATAATTTGCAAATAAATTCATTAAAAATCCTACAATGGGATTTTCTGGATTTCTTTCTTCTAATTTTGTCTGACATAGTTGAAGTGTACCTATGATGAAAATTACAGGCCTCTCTCATCTCATTTTTAAGTGGGAGAACTTGCACAATTGGTGGCTGACTAAATACTTTTTTTTTGTTTTTTTGTCATGTAGGACAAGGAATAACGAAACGATTTGTGACCTGGCTATACAATACTCTTGTATTGATTTCTTCTAGAGAAGGATGGACTGTGAGGCTGAAGGTGGTGATACAGATGTGATTATGACTAACCCTCATTGTTGCTGGGTGAAAGATGATCAGTTGTAATTTACTATTTTTTTTATTATTATTACATCAATTTCTCTGGCACTAGGAGATCATTTTTGTACTTACTGATTATATACCTAGTTAATTACATGATATTTGGAGTATGTCAAATTATCGGATGAGACATTGCAAATATCTGTTAAGGTCCCTCAATCGAGTATTACATTTCAAGCACAAATTCAACCACAAAGACCAGGGAGGTTTTTCAATGACTCGCAAAGAATTGCACCGATTGGTATATGTGTAAAAAAAAAAAAAAGCAGATGCTGAATGTCCATTTGAACATGGGGAAGTTATTAATTACACCCAGTCACTACAAAGATACAGGCATCCTTCCTAACTCAGTTGCTGGAGAGGAAGAAAACTGCTCAGGGACTTCACAATGAAGCCAATCGGGATTTTAAAACAGTTAAATAGTTTCATGGTTGTGATATGAGAACTGAGGATGGATCAACAGTATTGTAGTTACTCCACAAAACTAACCAACAGAGTGAAAAGAAGGAAGCCTGTATAGAATACATATATTCCAAAATCCTGTTTGTAACCAGGCACTTAGTGTCACGCCCTGGTCGAAGTATTTTGTGTTGATCTTCATGTATTGGGTCAGGCCAGGGTGTGGCATGGGGTTTTTGTATTGTGGTGTGTTTTGTCTTGGGGTTTTGGTGTGTATGTATTGGGATTGTAGCTAGTGGGGTGATCTAGCAAAGTCTATGGCTGTCTGGAGTGGTTCTCAATCAGAGGCAGGTGTTTATCGTTGTCTCTGATTGGGAACCATATTTAGGCAGCCATATTCTTTGAGTTTGTCGTGGGTGATTGTCCTTAGTGTCCTCTGTGTTAGTTTGCACCAGTTTAGGCTGTTTCGGTTTTCACATTACGTTTATTGTTTTTGTAAAGTTCGTGCTTCTTTATTATTAAATAAACATGGATTGCAATAGCCACGCTGCATTTTGGTCCGATCCTTGCTACACCTCCTCGTCCGAGGAGGAGATAGAAGAAAGCCGTTACACTTAGGTAATACTGCATAAAATGGAGCAAGGATGTGCACTTTTTGTCCTGGATACAAAAGGTTATGTTTGGGGCCAATACAATACATCACTCAGTATCACTCATCATATTTTCAAGTATGGTGGTGGCTGCATCATGTTATGGATATGCTTGTCATTGGCAAGAACTAGGTTTTTAAAAAAAGGAAAGGAATACAGCAATAAGCACAGACAAAATGTTGTCTGCCTTCCAATAGACACTGGGAGACAAATTCACATTTCAGCAGCATTAACCTAAAACAAGTCCAAATCTACACTGGAGTTGCTTACCAAGACGACATTGAATGGTCCCGAATGGCCTGGTTACAGTTCTGACTCAAATCAGCTTGAAAATCTATGGAAAGACTTCAAAATGGCTGTCTTGACTCATACTGTTAATACTTACGTAAATGAGTAATTTCTGTATTTCATTTTCAATAAATTAGCTAACATGATATGAGCAGGAGATACAGAGGAACCTATAAGTCACTTAAACAAATTTTTAAAAATATCTTATTTTATCCAATTGTTTGTCCTCGATTTCAGTGTTTAAATTAATACATTTATGTTGGACAGATTCTCTGTTGGCTGGAATACCTTTTTGAGGGTACACTGATGCCAGTTTATCTGTGTTGGCATTGGCATGTCTGTAGAATGTTTGTGAATAAAGATGGGTGTCCCGCTAGCGGGACAACTTCCTGTGAATCTGGAGGGTGCGCAATTCAAATGACTAATCATAAAAATTATGGATATTAAACATTTAGGAACAGACAAGTGTCTTATATCGGTTAAAAGCTTAAATTCTTGTTAATCTAACTGCACTGTCCGATTTACAATAGGCTTTACAGCGAAAGCATACCATGTGATTGTTTGAGGATGGCGCCCCACATCAAAGTAATTTTCCACCAGCACAGGTAGCACAAATAGCGATTAAATATTCACTTACTTTTTGAAAAAAATCCTCTTTGTCCAAAGGGTCCCAGCTATAACATGTAGTTTTATTATGTAACATCTTCTTGATATCCCAAAAAGTCTGTTTAGTTGGCGTCGTTGATTTGAGTAATCCACTCGTTCAACATGCCAAGATAGGAATGCAAAAATCTTCCCCTAAACTTTGTTTCAACAAGTCAAAATACGGTTCTATTTAATCCTCAGGTACCCTAAAATGTAATTAAACTATAATATTTCATACGGAAAGAAGTATGTTCAATAGGAAAATGATATTAGCAGGTCCTCTTCCTCGCGCGCTTGAATTTCCAAGTCTGTATCCCTGTGGTATCCCTGTGGTAAAACATATTATTCTTTCTCATTTTGGGAGAAACAAGCCTGAAACCTTGAACATTGAGTGCTGAAACACAGTGGAAGCCATAGGAATTGCATCCTGCTAGATTTCAGAATGTCCCTTTACTTTCCATTGTAAGAGCATGGGCTCAAAATAAAAATGTCAGTTTGGTTTTTCTCCTACCATATAAATTGGGTTATAGTCTCCTACATTATTTTAACATTTCTACAAACTTCAAAGTGTCTTCTTTCCAATGGTACCAATTATATGCATATCCTGGCTTCAGGGCTTGCGCAACAGGCAGTTTACTTTGGGCACATCAGTCAGGCGGAAATTGAGAATAAATTAATGTGAGTTAGGAAACATAAATGCACGGCTTGAATCAAGATCTGGTGACGAGTCCAGAGGGGACAATAGGAAATCAAAATATTTTACTCCACCAGATGTCGCTTCAGAGAAATGCCTAGGTGAATTCCTAAATTGGGGTATGAAAGCTGTATGGAATGGGTGAATATTATAAATTGTATGGCCAAATCTACAACAAGACAATTCGTGTTTTTATTTATTAGTGTTATAAGGATGTAATGTGTTGTTTTTTAACACTAAACTTTAAGTCTAACATGATAGTCTAAATAATAATTCAAATAACTTAACATACAGCATTGAATAATTTCTTTAACTTTATTCTTGCACATTTCACTTGTTCTGTTTCCCCAACATATCAATACGAAATTAACTTGCTTTATGAGCTACTTTAAATAATTACATTTATATTAAATGCATAAGCTTGCCTAATCTACTGGGGGTGAAACCCAGTGCTTGACTTGGTCTGAAATAAGTGCTGGCAGGGGCACAACTTTGGTTTTAGAAGTGAGAGGGGATCCCCACGTCCCCAGTGAAAGTTGTGCCCCTGGGTGCTGGTACTAATTTTGGGTGCCAGCACTGCACTAAGGTGCAGGAGAGCCACAATACTTTTGAGCTAATATTCTGTAAGTGGGACAGGAGCTCAAGCAGTAGAACATTTTAGGTGCCGGTACTCAGCTCCAGTGTCCTCCTGCCCAAGTCAAGCACTGGTGAAACCTGAAAACATGCACTCAGACCACAGCAATTTTGACAGCGGAAATGAGGCCAACTTTTTTCCATGTAGAGTTTCATCTATGTGAAGCCAGAAAAGCCAACCAACAGCTGGCTACAAACATGTCCTTATCTCTGTGATATGCAAAATAAAAGTCCTGCGAATAAACGGCATACGAACGTCATAGTATTGGAGTATTTTATGTTACATTCTCATTAAACATGATTATATATAGGCTATACGGGTCATTTCACCAACAAGATGCCTTTTGGGTAGTGTAATTTGGTCAAATCATTTTATTTTACCTAATTTTAACATTGTCAATCAATCAAATGTATTTATTAAGCCCTTTTTACATCAGCCGATGTCACAGCATTGTCATAAAGAGCACATGTTGAAATTCATAAAAAAGCATTTCTTCCCATCTCAAGAGGTTTCAAATTAAGAACAATTACTATAGTAAGTGTCAATTAAAGTAACAGGGTTGAAGTTTTCATCTTAAATCAGCCATAACTCCCCTTCTGACAGGTGGAATGGACGCTTCTTCAACATAATGGGCTATTTGAATGCAAGCTTCACAAAAAATGTGGAATTGTTAAAACATGTCTAGCCTATCTATCTATGGGTATCAGGTTTGACATGTTTATGCCCGACCTGCTCAGTTTTCCACCACAAAACACACGGAAATGGCCAAAAGGAGTAGAACCAGCTCACCTGCTTTCACACTATGATTTGACTACTTATTAATTAATGTTCAATGTTTCTTTTGAAAAAAACGAATTATGATTTTTTTCCCCCACCATATTAAAATGAGGGTTGACTTTAAAATGAGCGACAAACCTAAATTAATCACTAATCATGTGAAACAAATAATCTTCAGTAATGTCAAAGCAACCAAGTAACTAACTAGGGCTTTACAATTATGGTGAAAGCCTGGGGCCATTTTTTGGTTAAGTGGTTTAAAATCTACCTAGAAGTCCATAAAAACTGGAGGGACATGTCAAAATGCTGACAGTTGTGGCTGCTTTGCGTGATGTATTGTTGTCTCTACCTTCTTGCCCTTTGTGCTGTTGTCTCTGCCCAATAATGTTTGTACCATGTTTTGTGCTGCTACCATGTTCTGTTGCTACCATGCTGTTGTCATGTTGTGATGCTACCATGCTGTGTTTTCATGTGTTGCTGCCATGCTATGTTCTTGTCTTAGGTCTCTCTTTATGTAGTGTTGTCTTTCTTGTCGTGATGTGTGTTTTTTGTCCTATATTTTATTAAAAAGTATATTTTTAATCCCAGCCCCCGTCCCCGCAGGAGGCCTTTTGCCTTTTGGTAGGCCGTCATTGTAAATAAGAATTTGTTCTTAACTGACTTGCCTGGTCAAATAAAATAAAATAACATTTGGCCCATGTAACAATGTAAAAATATATATATATTTGAAGAGGGGGGGGGGGGGGGGCCTCTGAAATGGCCCCAGATTATCCGGCCCTGGATTTTTCCATGGGCTTGACACAGATATCATTTTCGTTCTCTATTGAGTTTTCAGTGGAGGCTGGTGGTAGTAGCTATAGGAAGGCGGGATCATTGTATTGGCTGGAATGGAATAAATTGAACGTTATCAAACACATCAAACATATGGATTTGTTTGACAATATTTTTGAATCCTTTCCATTTATTCCATTTCAGCCACCAGCCTCCTCTGAGTTAGATACTGATTATGCAATAGTAAATAAAATAACTATTTCACCAGCAATTATTTCACCAACAATTTATAAGAATGTCTGAAATGTCATTAATGAATCGTTAAGAATTCACAATTAATTTCACTGCCGTTTGTACTTTTTCTTTATTTTTTTATTTTTTTTCTGTCTGATATCAGCTGATGTACGAAGGGCTATATAAATACATTTGATTTGATTTTGATTTGATTTAGGTCCGTACTTTTATTTTGAAGGTGTTGCTGGAACGTCACCCGGAACTGATCACCACGATATTGCTAATGTTGCTGGTGTCACATCAGTCAATTTCCTTCCTGAAAGTTTGTAGCCTGTTGCACGCATTCAAAATGAGAGAGAAAGCAACGGGCTTTTGGGCATGCAGGTACATTTTAAATACATATTTATTATTATTTACCGAGGTTGGTTTTAGTTATTATAAATGTTTCTCAACGCATATGGGTTATGCTACGTCACATTTTTGGTACGTCGTCGTGCTACGTGTGCTCATCCAACAAAATAACAGAGAACGTAAGTATGTTGTCAAGAGCCGTGTCAAATTTGGTCTTGTTTCTGTAGTGCTCAAAACATCAATCGTTAGAATAAGTGTCATAAAGAATATGGTGGCTTGCTTGTAGTTAGTTGTTCAGAAAGTATTTTCGGGAAAGGTTGATAACGAACTCCAAATGTGTTTTACTGTTGATAGCTATCTAGTGTACTTTTCTGGATGACATTTAAAGAGCTGTCCTCTCCATCACTGAGGCGAGGACTTGTTGCCACTACTTTGGGTAGTTTCTTGCAAAGCATTTTGATAGCTAACTAGCATACTTGTTCTCAGAAAGACTACCACGTTAGACCACGAACTGGATTTATTTATTTAGTTAGTAAAACAGCCAACCTTGATGAATGGTGATGTAATACTGTTTTTACTGAAACACAATACCAGAAACATTACACCAGGGCACGTTCAGTGCAGTTCTGTAACGTTATAGTTATGTAGAACTCATTTCCCTCTGACATGTTCAATAAGGAATCATTTCGATTTGTAACATTTGCCTAATGAACATGTCGTAAATGGACATGGTGCTGTCTGAACTCCAGGGTCGCATTCAGAAGGGTGAAATATAGTGAACTATGCAGATAGACATGGCATTTAAAAAAACTCAGCTGGCACAATTCTTACTTGTCAGGCATACATTTGCTTGCTAGAAATGCGTTTTCTTCTACATTTTGTTTATCTGAACGCTCTACAAAATCTTGCCCTGTTAAACAAAATTTTGCAACGGTGAAACCTACTGAAGATAACCAAGCAGCACAAAATAGCCTACACCCATCCTCCGGTTGCTCAGAGGGTGGTTGTATACTGTGCTACTGCACAAGCCTGTCAATTTCTTAAAATAGGTCACTTGCTGCTTGGGGTCACATACAAAGATCAGTGACACACAAAGATCACACTTGGTATCTGATCCAAACTTAATATCCCTTGGGTTGGCTTGGACTGGCTAATCAGCGTCCTCCCAAAAACTATGGGTGGGCTAAGGCTGGATTTTCTCTCCACTAGAAGTAGACTACTCCGTAGAGGCTCCACAGCCACTGTGAATTCACCACACACTGCGCAGAGGGCTCCTCTGCTTTGATGAAATGCGGAATTTCTAGGCCTAATTATGCAAGCAACAGTGATATTTCACTAAGGAGAACGCTTGGTGAAGTGCAACCCATTTATTTATTTTTGTCACATACACTGGATAAGTACAGTGGAATATGTTCTTTTACAGGGTCAGCCATAGAAGTACGGTGCCCCTTGAGCAAATGGGGGTTAAATGCTTGCTCATTGACAGGTTTTTCACCTTTGTTGGCTCGGGAATTCGAAACCACGTTTCGGGATACTAGCCCAACACCACTAGGCTATCAATGGTTGCATGCCACATCATCGACTGACATTTCTATAACATTATGCAGTTAGTTGGTACTTAAAATACCTATTTAGGTGTTGTAAGATCTGTCTGGCGTCAGCAACGTTTAAGCATAGGAACCCCAGTCTTAGCTAGAAAACTCAAGTTGGCAAATGCTACACTTTGGATTACATTTGGTCTTCTGATTGGTTGAAGGTGAACTGACATGACATGAACACGACATTAAACTAACTGACTATTTTTGTAAAAAATCTGAGCGATAATCAGTTTGGATACCAGGCTATACCAGACCCACCAAACATGAGCAAATATACAGTGCATTTGGAAAGTATTTAGACCCCTTGACTTTTTCCACATTTTGTTACGTTACTGCCTTATTCTAAAATGCATTAAATTGTTTTTTACCTCCTCCATCTACCCACAATACCCCATTAACGACAAAGCAAAAACAGTTTTTTAGAAATTTTAGCAACAAAGAAAGATAACATTTACATAAATATTCAGACACTACTCAATACTTTGTTGAATCACCTTTTAAGCTGCTGCTACTCTCTGTTTATTATCTATGCATAGTCACTTTAACTCTACATATATGTACATATTACCTCGACTAATCGGTGCCCCTGCCCATTGACTCTGTATCGGTACCCTCTGTATATAACCTTGCTATTGTTCTTTTACTGCTGCTTTTACATTTTTTGTTCCTTTTGTTTCTTATTTATTACTTACTATTTTTTTACTTCACACTTATTTTTCTTAGAACTGCATTGTTGGTTAATTAAGGGCGTGTAAGTAAGCATTTCACTATAAGGTCTACAGTACACCTGTTGTAAACTGGTCATCTCTGTATACCTGTCGCAAGACCCACTGGTTGATGCTTATTTATAAAACCCGCTTAGTCTCACTCCCCCTATCTGAGATATCTACTGCAGCCCTCATCCTCCACATACAACACTGTTCTGCCAGTCACACTCTGTTAAAGGTTCCCAAAGCACACACATCCCTGGGTCGCTCCTCTTTTCAGTTCGCTGCAGCTAGCGGCTGGATGGAGCTGCAACAAACAACTGGACAGTTTTATCTTAATCTCTTTATTCAAAGACTCAATCACGGACTCTCTTACTGACAGTTGTGGCTGCTTTGTGTGATGTATTGTTGTCTCTACCTTGTTGCCGGTTGTGCTGTTGTCTGTGCCCAGTAATGTTTGTACCATGTTTTATAGGTGCTACCATGTTGCGTTTCTACCATGTTGTCATGTTGTTTCTACCATGCTGTGTTTTCATGTGTTGCTGACATGCTGTGTTGTCTTAGGTCTCTCTTTATGTAGTGTTGTCTCTCTTGTCGTGATGTGTGTTTTGTCCTAATATAAATTGTCCCGATCCCCGCAGGAGGCCTTCTGACTTGCCTAGTTAAATAACATAACATTTGGCTCATGTGACAAATAAAACATTTGATTTGATTTGAAGAGGTTGGCCTCTAAAAGTAAAGATCAGTGGTCACACCCCTCCACACTTGGTATCTAATCTGAATATCCCTTGGGTTGGCTTGGACTGGCTAATCAGTGTTCTCTCAAAAACTATGGATGGGCTAAGGCTGGATTTGCACTCCACTAAAAGTAGACTACTCTGTATAGGCTCCACAACCTCTGTGAATTCACCACACACTGCACAGAGGGCTCCACATGGAGATTTCAATGCATGGCAGAATTTGTAGGCCTTATTATGCAATCAACAGTGATGTTACACTAAGGAGAACTCTTAGTTTCACCTCAAAGAAAAGTGGAAAGTGTTGTTTTACAGGGTCAGCCATAAAGTACGGTGCCCCTTGAGCAAATCGGGGTTAAATGCCTTGCTCATCGACAGGTTTTTCACCTCTGTCGGCTCAGGAATTCGAAACGGGGAACTTTCGGGTTACTGGCCCAACACCACTAGGCTACCAATGGTTGCATGCCACATCATCGACTGACACATTTCTATGACATATTATGCAGTTAGCTGATACTTAAAATACCTATTTAGGTGTTGTAAGATCTGTCTGGCATCAGCAACATTTAAGCATAGGAACCTCGATCTTAGCTAGAAAACTCAAGGTGTCAAATGCTACCCTTTGGATTACATTTGGTCATCTGATTGGTTGAAGGTGAACTGACATGACGTGAATGCTGCATTAGGCTAAGTGACAATTTTCTTTCTGAATTCTATGTTAGCACGACTCCTAATTTGATCTTGCTAGTTATCTAAGTAAGTGGCTGAATTAATAAGTTTGACAGGGCATCATATTAATATGGTGTACAAGGCATCGTATTGGGTTAGCTTTCTGCAGTGTTTGAGAAGTCAATGTCCTTTGGATGAGTTCTGTACAGCTGCCACTGCTATCTTGATTTCCTTGTGTTTTTTTCTTCCGTGTCTGATCCTCCCCTCCCCCTCTTCTCCAAGCAGAGCAGTAATTTGTATCTATTAGGCCTATAGGCTACTCATCTGAAAGCTCACACATTTCACTGTAGCCTAACCAATAACCTAAAGGTCAACATATTTATTCTATGGAAATGTTGCTTAACTTGTAGCCTAGGCCGGGCTGCGTCATGTTTAATTATAGAATATCTGTAGGCCTACTTGAAGCACAATTTCTGCCTAACTTTTAGGCTTGTTGAGCAATTACAAAAAGCAATATCATCATATCCTATTTTTAGGTCAAGTTGATATTTTCTAAATAGCAACTGACATTGATTGGCTTTATTAATTTTTGCGTAAACTGTGAGCAAACTGTAAAAATGCAGAACTGACAAACGTTTCGTACAAAATAACAAGAAAACAATTAACACATGGCAAACATAATACAAACACTTAAATATATAATAGGCTACAGAGCATTTCTTCTCTTGATGGGAAATCTGTATTTAAAAAAACCCAGATTACAATAGATTTGAGCTACAGTGAACTCTTTTTAGCTTATTTTCTGTAATAATTTTCAGCACGGGACAGCTCCTGTAACGACAGTTAAGTTCCACTTTGTAACAAGTACACTGTGTGGTGTTTTGGGAAATGGTTGTGACATCGTCAGACATTGACTATTAACGATGCATCGTAAAAATAATGTGTAAGGGCCTCCCGGGTGGCGCAGTGGTCTAGGGGCTTTTTTGTGCTTATTTCTGGGATCATTTTATTATAGCTCATGAAACATGGGACCAACACTTTACATGTTGCGTTTTATATTTTTGTTAAGTATTCACACCCGAGTCAATACATGTTCGAATAACCTTTTGGCAGCAATCACAGCTACACTATATATACAAAAGTAGGCGGACACCCCTTCAAATTTGTGGATTTGGCTATTTCAGCCACACCTGTTGCTGGCAGGTGTATAAATTTGAGCACACAACCATGCAATCTCCATAGACAAACATTGGCAGTAGAATGACTTTAAATGTGGCACCGCCATAGGATACCACCTTTCCAACAAGTCATTTCGTCTCTGCGAGAGCTTCCCCGGTCAACTGTAAGTGCTGTTATTGTGAAGTGGAAACGACTAGGTGCAACAACGGCTCAGCCGCGAAGTGGTAGGCCACACAAGCTCAGCACTCGGCGGTCCTGTTCTGTAAAGCGTGTAGCGCGTAAAAATCGTCTGTCCTTGGTTGCAACACTCAATACCGAGTTCCAAACTGCCTCTGGAAGCAATGTAAGCACAATCACTGTTTGCTTCATGAAATAGCCCGGCAGCTGCACACAAGCCTTATATCACCATGCGCAATGCCAATCATCAGCTGGAGTGATGTAAAGCTCGCTGCCATTGGACTCTGGAGCAGTGGAAATGCGTTCTCTGGAGTGATGAAGCGCCCTACACCAATTGGCAGTCCAATGGACTCATTTGGGTTTGGCGGATGCCAGGGGAACGCTACCTGCCTGAATGCATAGTGCCAACTTTAAAGTTTGGTGGAGGAGGAATAATGGCCTGGGGCTGTTTTTCATGGTTTGGGCTTGGACCCTTAGTTTCAGAGAGGGGAAATCTTAACGCTACAGCAAACAAAGACATTCTAGACAATTCTGTGCTGGGAAGGTCCTTTCCTGTTTCCTCATGACAATGCCCATGTGCACAAATAGAAATGGTTTGTTGAGATCTGTATGGAAGAACTTGACTGAGCACTGACCCCAACCCCATCAAACACCTTTGGGATGAATTGGACCGCCGACTGTGAGCCAGGCCTAATCGCCCAACAACAGTGCCCAACCTCAATAATGCTCTTGTGGCTGAATGGAAGCAAGTCCCCCACAGCAATGTTTCAAAATCTAGTGAAAAGCCTTCCCAGCAGAGTGGAGGTTGTTATAGCAGCAAAGGGGGAACCAATTCCATATGAATTTCTCATGATTTTGGAATTGATGTTTGACAAGGAGGTGTCCACATACTTTTGTTCATGTAGTGTATGTTTCTTTTTGCGTAAGTCTAAGATTGCACACCTGGATTGTGTACTGTTTGCCAATTATTCTTTAACTTCTTCTAGCCTTGTCAAATTGGATGTTGATCATTACTAGACAACCCTTTTCAAGTATTGCCATAGATTTCAAGCAGACTTTAAGTCAACTCCAAGCAACTCCAGTACAGATTTGGCATTGTGTTTTCGGGTTATTGTCCTGCTGAAAGGTAAACTAATCTTCAGTGTCTAGTGAAGCAAATTTTCCCTCTAGGATTTTTCCTGTGCTTAGCGCCATTCCGTTTCTTTTTTATCCTGGGAAAACTCTCCTGTCCAAAACAATTACAAGCATACCTATAACATGATGCAGCAACCACTATGCTTGAAAATATGAGGAGTGGTACTCCGTAATGTGTTGTATTGAATATGCCCCAAACTAGCATTTTGTATCAGGACAAAAAGTTAATTGCTTTACTACATTTTTTTTCTTCATTACTTTAGTGCCTTGTTGCAAACAGGATGCATGTTTTGGAATATTTGTATTCTGTACGCTTCATTCCTTTCACTCTGTCAATTAGGTTAGCATTGTTGAGTAACTACAATGTTGTTAATCCATCCTCAGTTTTCTCCTATCACAGCCATTAAACTCTGTATCTGTATCGTGAAATCCCTGAATGGTTTCCTTCCTCTCCGACAACTGATTTAGGAAGGACATCTGTACCCTTTGTAATGACTGAGTGTATTGATACACCATCTAAAGTGTCATTAATAACTTCAACATGCTCAAAGGGAGATTAAAAGTCTGCTTTGTCTATTTTTACCCATCTACCAATGGGTGTCCTTCTGTGCGAGGTATTGGAAAACCTCGCTGGTCTTTGCTGTTGAACCTGTGTTTGAAATTCACTGCTCGACTGAGGGATCTTCTAGATAATTGTGTGTGTGAGGTGCAGAGACGAGGCAGTCATTAAAAATAATGCAACATGTGACATAAGCACATTTTTACTCCTGAATTTATTTAGACTTGCCATAACAAAGGGGTTGAATACTTATTGACTCAGGACATTTCAGCTTTTCATTTTTAATTTGTACAAAATTTAAAAAACGTTCCTCTTTGACATTATGGGGTATTGTGTGTAGGCCAGTGAAAAAACATCAGTTTAATCCACTATAAATTCTGTCTGTAACACAGCAAAATGTGGAAAAAGTTAAGGGGTGTGAATACTTTCTGAAGGCACTGAAGATATAGTATAGGCTACAAAATAAACATTCCAGCAAATAGGCTGACCACACCGCTCGCGTTGCAAAATAAATCTAGGAATCTTTGTTATTCAATTATTGCACCCACACTGCTTGCGCGCGTCTGCGTTGCCAAGGGCTAAAATAGAAATTATTCCTATTTCTGACGCAGATCGCTCTGCAAGTCCTGCCTCTCCCATCTCCTCATTGGTTTTTATAGAAGCAGGTACCCACGTGCTGTCTCCTCATTGGTTATACCCACGTGGATGATTGAAAGATGAACTGTGTTGCCAGTCGGTGTATTAATACTATGAAAGTTTAGATGCCAATTACCATATAAATTCAAAGATGAAAAAGCCTTGAAGGAGGAGAGATGACTAGAAATTATTTGGTTGACCGTTTTATGTGTGGATTAATTATCGGAGTAGAGCTAACTAGCTAAATTGCCATAAATGTTTAATGCTTTTCGACCTGTCCCCAAATTAATGACATTGGTTCAGAGTTTGTTTTGATATTTTAACCTGCATGTCGTGATCGCATTTGGCGTAGGGGGACAAAATAAATGTATTCACGATGGTGCACAATGGTGCACGCGCGCTGCCGGTTTGGTTTCCGTGGGACCCGCCCAATGATGAAGATGAAGCATAGGCTACTCACCGGTGATGGCCGATGTGCTTGTGCCAATATCTCAAGATAAGTTACTTTGAAAAACAGTGCTTAAAATGTTTGTTTTTGATTAATCTTCTCTTTTCAGCAGTAGGCATTTGCATTCCAAATTGCGATTGTATTTAGAAATTTGTGAAAGGCAAACTGACAGCTGCAATCAACCATAAAAATATAAACCCTAGATGGCAGTCCCCATTCAAATCAGGGCTGGCAGCCATTGCTAGTGTACCCATGAGTTTAACAGTCCGTGTCAGGGTTAGAGGTTCCAAAATCCTTCTATGGATTATACAGTTGAAGTTGGAAGTTTACATACACCTTAGCCAAATATATTTAAACTCAGTTTTTCACAATTCCTGACATTTTAATCCTGATAAAAATTCCTTGTCTTAGGTCAGTTAGGGTCACCACTTTTTATTTTAAGAATGTGAAATGTCAGAGGGCATGATTTATTTCAGCTTTTATTTCTTTCATCACATTCCCAGTGGGTTAGAAGTTTACATACACTCAATTAGTATTTGGTAGCATTGCCTTCAAATTGTTTAACTTGGGTCAAATGTTTCAGGTAGCCTTCCACAAGCTTCCCACAATAAGTTGTGTGAATTTTGGCCCATTCCTCCTGACAGAGCTGGTGTAATTGAGTCAGGTTTGTTGACCTTGCTCGCACACACTTTTTCAGTTCTGCCCACACATTTTCTATCGGATTGAGGTCAGGGCTTTGTGATGGCCACTCCAATACCTTGACTTTGTTGTCCTGATGGCCACACAGTTCTAGTTTTGTTTCATCAGACCAGAGGACATTTCTCCAAAAAGTACGATCTTTGTCCCCATGTGCAGTTGCAAACCGTAGTCTGGCTTTTTTTATGGTGGTTTTGGAGCAGTGGCTTCTTCCTTGCTGAGCGGCCTTTCAGGTTATGTGGATATAGGACTTGTTTTTACTGTGGATACAGATACTTTTGTACCTGTTTCCTCCAGCATCTTCACAAGGTCCTTAACTGTTGTTCTGGGATTGATTTGCACTTTTCCCACCAAAGTACGTTCATCTCTAGGAGACAGAATGCATCTCCTTCCTGAGTGGTATGACGGCTGCGTGGTCCCATGGTATTTATACTTGCGTACTATTGTTTCTACAGAATAACGTGGTGCCTTCAGGCATTTGGAAATTGCTCCCAAGGATGAACCAGATTTTTTTTCTGAGGTCTTGGCTGATTTCTTTTGATTTTCCTATGATGTCATGTGGAAAAATTACTTGTCATGCACAAAGTAATGTCCTAACCGACTTGCCAAAACTATAGTTTGTTAACCATAAATTTGTGGAGTGGTTGAAAAACGAGTTTTAATGACTCCAACCTAAGTGTATGTAAACTTCCGACTTCAACTGTATTCTATGGCCACAATGCATCAAGCTGTTCTATATTAGGTGTGAGTGCTTCCCAAATTGCGGCCTTCCCGACTTTAAGTGCTCGTTATAAAACTTAATCCACAGCCAGTTTTTGAGAAGCTATTGTTCCTCTGTTGCTAAATTATGCTCTCTGGTGTAGTAATTTGAATTATGTTATTTATTTCTGTTTAGACACGAGTAATATCATTTTGTGGGAAATATTTTTTTGGTCTAATTTTGCCCAAATTATTTTAATTTATCATTAGCCCCAAGACCCCTACTTCACGCTGCTATGCTTTTGATTCGAACAAAACCATCCGTACCTATTTGCCCGCTGTAGAAGTGCTCAGAAAGTGACTTTTTGGACCTGAATGGCAGAACATTCGCGGTCCTCAATGTTGACCCATTTTACATACCCCACTGTACTATGAGACATCCATATATTCATCAATGGAAAATATAAATGTTTGAGAGTTGATATCATTTAAAAGCTTATAAACCGGCTTGTCAAACTATTGTATAATTTTCCACATAAAAATGTTTTTAATAAAAGTATGTAATTTGTTTAACCTTTTAACGTCAATTAGTGCCTATTTTACATCATCTAAGGTTTTTGTGTTGTACCCGCCATCAGCTGAGACAACATGCTCATGTTTAATAAATGTAAAAAATGTCAACATTCAAGATGGTTGGAGGGCCACACTTTGGATAATGTTTTATTGAATGGAATATCTGTTTTTAAATTATACTGTCAATCCTCCATAGGAAACCTATGGAAATATAGATAATAGAATATACATGACAATTTAACTTGACATTCAATGGTAGGTGGACCGGCAGTCATCTTTGTGGTAGTAATTAGAAGTAAGAATGTACATTTAAATATCAATGGTTATATCAAGATAATCCATCCACCTGACAGGTGTGGCATATCAAGAAGCTGATTAAACAGCAGGATCATTACACAGGTAAACCTTGTGCTGGGGACAATAAAATACCACTCTAAAATGTGCAGTTTTGTCATGAAACACAATGCCACAGATGTCAAGTTTTAAATGAGTGTGCAGTTGGTTGTTGACTGACTGTTGTCAGATAATTGAATGTTAATTCCTCATTTTGGAGAATTTGTCAGTACGTCTCACTGTTCTCACAACCGCAGACCAAGTGTTACCACGCCAGCCCAGGACCTCTACATCCGGCTTCTTCACCTGCGGGATCATCTGAGACCAGCCACCCTGACAGCTGATGAAACTGTGGGTTTGCACAACCAAATAATTTCTGCACAAATTGTCAGAAACCGTCTCAGGGAAGCTAAAATGGCTGCTTGTCGTCCTCACCAGGGTCTTGACCTGACTGCAGTTTGGCGTCGTATCCGATTTCAGTGGGCAATTGCTCACCTTCGATGGCCACTGGCACGCTGGAGAAATGTGCTCTTCAGGGATTAATCCCGGTTTCATCTGTACTGGGCAGATGGCAGACAGCTTGTATGCCGTCGTGTGGGCCAGCGATTTGCTGATGGCAATGTTGTGAACAGAGTGCCCAATAGTTGCGCTGTGGTTATGAGCAGGCATAAGCTATAGGCAACAAACAAATAGCATTTTATCGATGGCAATTTGAATGCAGAGAGATACTGTGATGAGATCATGAGGCCCATTGTTGTGCTATTCATCCGCCACCATCACCTCATGTTTCACAAAGATAATGCACGGCCCCTCTCACATGGGTCTGTACACAATTCCTGGAAGTTGAAAATGTCCCAGTTCTTCCATGGTCTGCATACTCACCAGACATGTCACCCATTTAAGCATGTTTTAGATGCTCTACAGCGTGTTCCAGTTCCCGACAATATTCAGCAACTTTGCACATCGATTGAAGAGGAGTGGGATAACATTCCACAGGCCACAATCAACAGCCAGATCAACTATATGCGAAGGAGATGTGTCGCGCTGCATGAGACAAATGGTGGTCACACCAGATACTGACTGGTTTTCTTATCCACGCCCCTACTTTTTTAAAAGCTATCTGTGACCAACAGGTGCATATCTGTATTCCTTGTAATGTGAAATCCATAGATTAGGGCTTAATTTATTTATTTTGATTGACTGATTTCCTTATGAACTGTAACTCGGTAAAATCTTTGAAATTGTTGCATGTTGCGTTTTTATGTTTGCGTTTATATTTCAGTGTAAATCCAGGAAATTGTTTGAGTTCCTTCTGTGCGTCTAAAGTATAGCTACATTGTGTTGGGCTGAGCTTGCATTGTTGTGCGTAAAGCATGTTGAAGGACTGGGGATTAAGAGTAGACTTTATGGCTCCTCTGCCAAAGAGGAATCAACTATACTGGTAACGTACCCAGAAGCTACTAGAGAGGTAAAGAAATGCTCCAGTTGCCAATACAATATACTCCACTAGTAGCCTATACTATAGTTTACGACCACTTTAGATTATTTCTTTGTATGGACAAAGAGTTGACACAGAGAACTGAACACAGCCTACGTATCCCATCCCTTTCCTACATAGCCTACACCAATATGATGTCGTTGCTGTATGTGGACTTCAAGCTGGCTGGTGTGCACTTCAGCTTCCTCTCTGGCTCAGGGTATTGAACTGTATGGGAGCTGGCTCCCACAGTTTCCAGGCTAGTCTAGGGGTAGGGTTTCTGTTGGAGCTGGTTGCCAGGGCAGGGCAGGGTTTCCTGTTCCTGAGATTGCTGCCCAAGCAGAACTGGCCGCTAGAGTTATCTTTTGTCTCAGTGAGTCTGCCACCTGGGTTCGTTCCCTCCCTCCCTCAGAGACCCAGGCCATTTTGTGGCTTTTACATACTTCTCTGTGTGCCCAGCTTGTCAGTGTTTTCTTCTTTCCTGAAAACTCCTTGTATTCAAACACCAAACTAGTGCAATATGGAGAATCAACAACAGAATTTTGGATTGGATTCAAGTTATCGTGTGATAACGGGGGATTGACTACTTTAACAGTTACTTATGTAGCCAAAGAATAGAGGGAGGTTTCTCTTGCTAAAAACAGCCTTAGTAAAACAGTCAACTTTATCTCTGTGTCATGGTATGTTCAAGGTGAGTGTTTGTCATCTGCCCGGGATAAACTCTTTACTGGGCCCACTGCAGCAGGCTTGAGGATGTAAACAAGTCAGTGAGGGCTCTTTTGTCTTCTCCATGCCCTAAAGTAACCGCCGTTCCCACCGGGGCTAACAAGAAACACTGTAGTGTGTGTGTGTGAGCACAGATATGACCTCAGATATCTAAATAGGTCCGCGCTGCAAGAGGGCATCCACTAGGGCTGATAATATCACATGATGACACTGCTGTGTATGTGTAGGGTTGTCTCTGCTCTGCCTCTGGTAAAACATGATGGCACAGTGAGTATGGACTGTTGGTGACCCAGGCAGGAGGGTTTGGGTAGTGTCACTGGGCACACGGCTGAGCCCAAAGAGAATGAGTCCGCCAGGGCAAGGCAGGCACACTGGAGGAGAGGAAGTGTTTGTTGCAGTGCTGGAGGCTGCTGAGTCATGACTGAGCTGGCTACGCTGATAGAAACAGTGATCTAGGGGCCAGCGACAGGGGTGGGAGTGCCAGCGGGAGCATGCGTACAGGGGTTTTGGGTGGGGAGGAAGGGTAGTGGGGCATTGATGGTTGGTGACGCAATATATCTGGATGCTACCTATGCCTCTGACACACATTGAAGTGACGCCTCAGACTCCTATACATTATATAAAAAACATGGTTTGTTAGTAAGCCAAAACAGAAAAAAGTGGGGCACTCAGTCAAATTTAGGTTAGAGATTTCAGTCCAAGAGACCACACTGTTTTTTCCCCCCCTCCATGCATGGCTGGGCCACTCCCCCTGATTCTGTGGTTTCTGTGATCTGTTGAGAAAGGTTCGCCCCCACTTCCTCTAGTAGACCTTACTCTGCTGCGAAGGTATGTAACGAGGAAATTATTGTTTAATACACCATGTAAGTGCGTAACTCCAGCATTGGGTTGTGTTGCTTTTTGATGTTGGGAGCCATGTTGAAAAATAAACCCTAGTCAGAGATTGTCTTTTGAAAAAAATTCCGTTCTCAGAAGGGTCATTGAATGTCTCTATTTTGGTGAGATGGATGCATCAGTCTATTGACCCATTACTTAAAGGAAGCGTCCAGTGATTTGTTTAATTTCCTTATTCCGGTTAAAATGTGTATGAGAGTAGAAAGCTGAGGTTTGATCACTGCACCCATTGGTAAGGCAACTGGTACGTTATCTCATTTGATTGAAAAAATGCCACAGCATGTGACCTTTCGGTTATTGAAGGCAGTTGGAGACTTAGACGTTAGACTTTTTTCCACAAAAGCAATGAATTCTGGCTAAAACCGTAAGGTTTATACAATATCACAATTAAGCTCAGAATGTTGGCGTTTCATAGGCCTTGGTCTTCTGTCTCGAGGGAGGGAGAGGCCACAGATGACTGCCTAGTGTGTGTGTATTGGCAACAGTAGTCTACAACATGGGCTCTCGTCTTGAAAAAGGAGAAGCCTCAGTTGTTTGCAGCATCCATTGAGAAATGCTAAAGCCAACTTCCTCTATCTGCACTTCATTCACTGTCACATTACTGTATTGGCTCCATTCATGTGGCCTTCTTCCTCTGTAAAGAATATGAAACTGATTTGGACTTAATCTAATCAGGTTTTATTGTCCCTCCTTTTTAGTAACTCAGGTTTATATTTTTTTATTGAACCTTTTATTTAACTAGGCAAGCCAGTTAAGAACAAATTCTTATTTAAAATGACGGCCTACACTGGCCAAACCCGGACGACGCTAGGCCAATTGTGCACCGCCCTATGAGACTCCCAATCACAGCCGGTTGTGATACAGCCTGGAACCCCTCTAACACTGAGATGCAGTGCCTTAGACCGCTGCGCCACTCGGGAGTTGAGGTGTAATGAAGTTGTTCTCAAGGTAGGCTAGCAGGATACTTTTTCCTTATGCTTGCTGAAAGCAAGAACACTAGACATCTCACCCTCTTTTTATTATTTGCATTTCAATGGTCATAGAAGTACATAGACTTACTTTGCTACAACAATTACTTCAAGACTAGCAAGCACACACTTATTTTTTTATTTTTTTTAAGGATATATGCTTTAATAGCTTGACTGAGGCTACTTTATATGGAAATAAAATCAGAAATCTGCTCTCCTTTCCAAATGTCCGACTACGTGTTGTGTATCATACCATACCCTTAGACTTCCAAAGGTCTTGGATTTTGGGTGCACAGAGGTCCTTAATGATAGTTGAAGGTTTTAAGTTTGATTTGAATAGGCCTTGGATCTATATCAATAGATTTTTTTCAAATGTAAGTGAATGTATTAAAATGGCCCCTATTAATAATACATCTCTTCCCTCCCCTGTCCCCCCAACACCTTTTTAATTTGTAGTGATTCTCAGCTGTGCTGGTTACTGCAATGAATGGTGACACTATCCATCAGGCGACAACCACAGCTTCCATTGCAGCACCGTGTGGCTGGAGGGAATTCTGCGAGTTGCATGCCATAGCCACGGCCCGGGAACTAGCCAACCACTACCGTAACTTTGCCAGGAAGAGGCCAGAGCATGATGTCATCCCACCGGACAGCTTCTCCAAGCAGTTCAGCGAGCTGTTCCAGCAGCACTTCCACAGCGAGGTGGCCGAAAAGATCCCTACATTGGCCCCTTCACACATAATGGGCCAGCTCCGCATCACCTCCTCCTCCGGGGTGCAAGACTACCGGGAGGCGGGCCAGCCTGGCGCCCCGGCCCTGTTCACCGTGCTGGACCCAAAGCCGAAGCACGGGGTGGTGGAGCATCCCCTCCAGTGTTCATCAGCCAACCCAGGGGTGCGAGCTCGAACTCCCGCCCGGAGCCACAGCCAGGAGGAGGTGTCTGTGTCGGAGCGGCGGCCTGTGTCTGAATGGTACACCCCCACCTCACCCTCCTCCGCTGCTGCTGATGTCACACACTTCTCTGTCAGCCAGATCAGGCAGAGCGTGCGCTGTCTTCTTAAGGAGCCCCTGCCCCCACCTCAAGACCTGCTGTCGAGAGGGACGGGGGACAGGGGAATAGGAGGGACTCTGGACGAAGTGACGGCCTTATCGTTGTCAGCGTTGACTGTGAACCCCTCCCCCGAGACCACTGCCTCTGCCTCGTCCATGGCGGTCCACCTCCTCGACCGTCTGGCCAGCAGGTTTGGCAGCAGGCAGAGTGTGAAGCGCGGGCCGCAGGCTGCGGGCAGCTGCAAAGAGGGGCAGCTGAGGTACCTGGTGGTTGACGACACTATCTCGGACACGCAGCATCGCTGGGAGCGCTGCCGCCTACTGGTGAGGAAGATCAGAGACGGCCTAGCAGGAGAGAGGTTCCAGCTGGAGCTCTATGACCCCCCCAAGGTAAAGACCCCTGGTCCCAGCTGATGAACTGGGCTCTCCCCTTCTACTATCACATTAATCTGGCTCTTTCTGATGGGATTTTATTGAATTAAACTGGGCTTCACCTATTATTGGCAATTGCTGCTGCAAGAGCACTGATAATTTGGAAGTGATGTTTAGGTTGCTCTACCTAAACTCGCTGTCAAATACAGGTGATCTAAAGCTTGACATAAACATTTCAGTTCAGCTGGCATGGTCCTTCTCTGAGCAGTAACCATATTGGGCTCTCATCGAGTGTTAACTTTGTAACTACAATAGATGTACCCTAAGGGGTACTATAGACACACACATTAAGCACATTGCTTATATTTACAACAGCAGTATAGCCTACCTAGCTGGCATGAAAATAAACCGCGGGGAAAAGTGTCCTCCATTCGCTATTTAAGTGCATAGATGACATCCCACTGACCTGGTTTCGATACAGGTGCATGATAATGGTCCATTCTAAATCAAAACAACTTTCACACATAAACTTAGCAAAAAAAAGAAACGCCCTCACTTTCAACTGCGTTTATTTTCAACTTACACTTAACATGTGTAAATATTTGTATGAACATAACAAGATGCATAAACTGAACAAGTTCCACAGACACGTGACTAACTGAAATTGAATAATGTGTCCCTGAACAAAGGGTCAAAATCAAAAGTAACAGTCGGTATCTGGTATGGCCACCAGCTGCATTAAGTACTGCAGTGCATCTCCTCCTCATGGACTGTACCAGATTTGCCAGTTCTTGCTGTGAGATGTTACCCCACTCTTCTACCAAGGCACCTGCAAGTTCCCGGAAATTTCTGGGGGGAATGGCTCTAGCCCTCACCCTCCGATCCAACAGGTCCCAGACGTGCTCAATGGGATTGAGATCCGGGCTCTTCGCTGGCCATGGTAGAGCACTGACATTCACGCACAGAACGAGTAGTATGGCTGGTGGCATTGTCATGCTGGAGGGTCATGTCAGGATGAGCCAGCAGGAAGGGTACCATATGTGGGAGGTGGATGTCTTCCCTGTAACGCACAGCGGTGAGATTGCCTGCAATGACAGCAAGCTCAGTCCGATGATGCTGTGACACACCGCCCCAGACCATGACGGACCCTCCACCTCCAAATCAATCCTGCTTCAGAGTACAGACCTCGGTGTAACTCTCATTCCTTTGACGATAAACGCAAATCCAACCATCACCCCTGGTGAGACAAAACCGTGACTCGTCAGTGAAGAACACTTTTTGCCAGTCCTGTCTGGTCCAGCGACGGTGGGTTTGCGCTCGTAGGCGACGTTGTTGCCGGTGATGTTTGGTGAGGACCTGCCTTGCAACAGGCCTACAAGCCCTCAGTCCAGCCTCTCTCAGCCTATTGTGGACAGGCTGAACACTGATGGAGAGAGTGTGCGTTCCTGGTGTAACTCGGGCAGTTGTTGTTGCCATCCTTTCCCGCATGTGTGATGTTCGGATGTACTGATCCTGTGCAGGTGTTGTTACATGTGGTCTGCCACTGCGAGGACGATCAGCTGTCCGTCCTGTGTCCCTGTAGCGCTGTCTTAGGTGTCTCACAGTACGGACATTGCAATTTATTGCCCTGGCCATGTCTGCAGTCCTCATGCTTCCTTGCAGCATGCCTAAAGCACGTTCACGCAGATGAGCAGGGACCCTGGGCATCTTTCTTTTGGTGTTTGTCAGAGTCAGTAGAAAGGCCTCGGTAGTGTCCTAAGTTTCCATAACTGTGACCTTAGTGTCTTAACGACCGTTCCACAGGTGCATGTTCATTAATACAATGAAGATTTGAGAAGTTATTTGGATATTTACTAATTATCTTTGAGAGGTTCCTGAAAAGGGACGTTTCTTTTTTTTGATGAGTTTATATTATTTAGTATATGTAAAGACAAGATTAAATCACAAATAGTCTAATATTAGCCTATTAGTTGTGAAATACATATCACTTGTGAATGATGCCCAGCATAAGAAACAAAGCCTTTTTCTGCAACTTTTTCTAATCATAGTCGCACACCCTATGTAGCTTTTGATACAAATATTATTTAAACAAAAGGGGTCCAAATAACTGATTGAAATGTAAAGCGGATTAATGAGTTTACAAGGGGTGTAGAGCCTAAGTGGCATACATACACAGTGCGTGAGTTTCAAGTTTGTGGAAGATAATTTTCACCATATAAATGCATCTTTAAACTAAAAGCATTACATGCATAATTGCATTTGCGGTCACTTTTGACAATGTTGTTTTGTGCTAATGGAACTTTTGTGCTTATAGCCTACTACCATGCGTGCATTGCTGCGATTATAATGTGAATAAATAGCTTAGTTTATAGTTTATAAACATTTTAAGCTAAACATTCTGATCTGTTGCGTCAGCCACAATGCTTAAAAAAGTTTTTTTGATGCTAGTGGTTGTATTAATTTGGGATCTATGGCTCTATCGCATGCCACAACTGTCCCAGACTATGTTTGGACTATTTAGAATAGAATAGGTTTACCTTTTGTACTATGGGGGATAGTAGATTGACATACAGTGCTTCGAAATACTTTTAATTCACTGTATCACTATTCCATTGGGTCAGAAGTTTACATACACTAAGTTGACTTTGCCTTTAAACAGCTTGGAAAATTCCAGAACATGATGTTGTGGCCTTAGAAGCTTCTGATAGGCTAATTGACATAATTTGAGTCAATTGGAGGTATACCTGCGGATGTATTTCAAGGCCTACCTTCAAACTCGGCGCCTCTTCAATTGACATCATGGGAAAATCAAAATAAATATTACTGCCATGAATGAGAAACGCATTTCAGTATATAGTTTCCAAGAGAATCTTTGCTACAACACATCATTTTCAAGATGTCAACAATTGCTTCAGGGAAAGTCTGAAGAATTACATCTCAGAACAATCACACAATGTGGTGAATTCACTATCTTCTGAAGCGAATATACGGTGCATCAATAACCATCACATCCAGATTTTATGGATGTTACGGATATCAATACGCTAAAAAATTATACTGATAATGAAAAGAGAAACCAATTATAGACCATATAAAACTTTGATAGAAGGTTAGCTTTACAGAGAAAATTTCAAGATCTGATGTAAGGTGCATTTTTGACAAAACCTTTTCCTAAAAATACTTTATGAATGTTACATTGCTTGTCCCAGTTGTTTCAATCTCATCTTCATAACTAACACTGGGGGACAGTGTGGAAAAATGAGTTCTGTGAGCCCTTTCTAAAAGCCATGAAATGTGATTGATTGACAAATACTTTTTGAGACTTGACATCCTACTCTGTAATGGTCTAAATTCATACAATTTCCCAACTGAACATTTCAAATGAAGTCTGAACTCTAACAAAAATACATTTTTTTTTTAAAGATACATTTGACCATGGTTTCATTTGAAAATGACTAACTTTATTTGTGGATGCTCAGGTTGACTTTCCCACGGAATTGCCACAATGGAAAATACTTTTTATACTACCAAACCTCATCGGCCATCTGTTTTTTGTTAGGGCCTATACTTCAAACTCACAAAGCAACATGCAGCGTTAATTTCAGTCACACTGCATACCACAACTAAGCATCTGAAAATGTAGCCTAAGCCAGTGAAAACAGTTACTCAATTAGACTCCCTCAAGAGTTACAGGAAACATAATGAGTGATGAAAAAGACATGCTTTAGTACTCAGAATAACCCTCTCTGCCTTGTTCTTTTTAATCAAAGTTAAAGCTACGCAAATTTGTTACTGTTTTCTCTTAGGCTATCAGTATGCACACCAGTGAGTTTCTTGTTTCGGCCTAGTCACTACATCGTTATGGAACCAGGAATGTGAAGTGACTCAAACCTTGCATGAAATTGTGGGAATTGTTCCACAATTTGCTATTGGGGAAATGTTTTTCTGCTTTTTAATATAGTATTTATATAATGTAATATAGGCCTATTTCCATATGCTTATGTCCTATGATATTATATGAACTGATATTGCAATCTAGGCCTAGACTATTTGGTAAAAAAAACAACATCAATTTGAAGAGAATAGATAACCAAACTAGGGATGCAAATTTCTGTCAATGTTGGTTCCGACGAACCAACCCTCATTAACTGATCAATAAACTGTATTTTTTTCCCCCTCAAACAGTAAAATAAAAAAACATGCTATGCATACATACAAGGAACTGACATTTTTCATTAAGAGCTTAATGAAAACATGGAATAATGGCAAGCCTATTGTCTTAAATGCTATAGCCTATTATTGAACATGCAAATGCTGTAATGAAATCTCATCGACGGGGCTGTAGTGGAGCAGGTTGAAAGCTTAAAGTTCCTTGGTGTCCACATCACCAACAAACTAACATGGTCCAAGCACACCAAGAAAGTTGTGAAGAGGGCACGGCAAAACCTATTCCCCCTCAGGAGACTTGGCATGGGTACTCAGATCCTCAAAAGGTTCTACAGCTGCACCATCGAGAGCATCCTGACGGGTTGCATCACTGCCTGGTATGGTAACTATTCTGCCTCCGATCTCAAGACACTACAGAGGGTAGTGCGTACGGCTCCAGTACATCACTGGGGCCAAACTTCCTGCCATCCAGGACCTCTATACCAGGTGGTGTCAGAGGAAGGCCCTAAAAATTGTCAAAGACTCCAGCCACCCTAGTCATAGACTGTTCTCTCTGCTACCGCAAGTCTAGGTCCAAGAGGCTTCCAAACAGATTCTACCCCCAAGACATGACTCCTGAACATCTAATCAAATGGCTACCCACACACCCCCCACCCTTTAAGCTGCTGCTGCTACTCTGTTATTATCTATGCATAGTCACTTTAATAACTCTACCTACATGTACACTTCCGTTCAAAACTTTGGGGTCACTTAGAAATGTCCTTGTTTTCCATGAAAACATACATAAAAGGAGTTGAAAAATAAATAGGAAATATAGTCACGATATTAACAATGTTATAAATGTTTTTTATTTTTTATTGAAATGGTAATTGTGTCCTTCAAACTTTGCTTTTGTCAAAGTATCCTCCATTTGCAGCAATTACAGCCTTGCAGACCTTTGGCATTCTAGTTGTCAATTTGTTGAGGTATTCTGAAGATTACACCCCATGCTTGTTGGATTGGCTTGATGAGCACTTCTACGTACCATACTGTCTAGCTGCTCCCACAACAGCTCAATAGGGTTGAGATCCACTGACTGCGATGGCCACTCCATTATAGACAGAATACCAGCTGACTGCTTCTTCCCTAAATAGTTATTGCATAGTTTGGAGCTGTGCTTTGGGTCCTGTTGTAGGACACAGGGTATGCCTGTGAGTGATGGCCTTCCTTTTTCAAGATCCCTTTTACCCTGTACAAATCTTCCACTTTATCACCACCAAAGCACCCCATTGCCTCGACCATGCTTGACAGATGGCGTCAAGCACTCCTCCAGCATCTTCATTTTTTCTGCGTCTCACGAATGTTGTTCTTTGTGATCCGAACACCTCAAACTTAGCTTTGTCTGTCCATAACACTTCTTTCCACTCTTCCTCTGTCCAGTGTCAGTGTTATTTTGCCCATCTTAATCTTTTCTTTTTATTGGTCAGTCTGAGATATGGCTTTTTCTTTGCAACTCTGCCTAGAAGGCCAGCATCTCGGAGTCACCTCTTCACTTTTGACATTTAGACGGATGTTTTGCTGGTACTATTTAATGAAGCTGCCAGTTGAGGACTTGTGAGGCGTCTGTTTCTCAAACCAGACATTCCAATGTACTTGTCATCTTGCTCAGTTGTGCACCGGGGCCTTCCACTCCTCTTTCTATTCTAATTAGAGCCAGTTTTCTCTGTTTTGTGAAGGGAGTAGTACACAGTGTTGTACAAGATCTTCAGTTTCTTGGCAGTTTCTCACATGGAATAGCCTTCATTTCTCAGAACAAGAATAGACTGACGAGTTTCAGAAGAAAGTACTTTGTTTCTGGCCATTTTGAGCCTGTAATCGAACCCACAAATGCTGATGCTCTAGATACTCAACGAGTCTAAAGAAGGCCAGTTTTATTGCTTCTTTAATCAGTACAACAGTTTTCAGCTGTAATAACATAATTGCAAAAGGGTTCTAATGAACAATTAGCATTTTTTAAATTATAAACTTAGATTAGCTAACACAACGTGCCATTGGAACACAGGAGTGATGGTTTCTGATAATGGGCCTCTATATGCCTATGTAGATATTCCATTAAAAATCAGCCGTTTCCAGCTACAATAGTCATTTACAACATTAACAATGTCTACACTGTATTTTTGATCAATTTGATGTTATTTTGGGGCGGCAGGTAGCCTAGTAGTTAGAGCGTTGTGCCAGTAACCGAAAGGTTGGTGGATGGAATCTCTGAGCTGACAAGGTAAAAATCTGTCATTCTGCCCCTGAACAAGGCCATTAACCCATGGTTCCTAGGCCGTCATTGTAAATAAGAATTTGTTCTGCCTAGTTAAGCTATTTTTTTTTCCATTCAATTATTATTATTTTTTTTCAAAAACAAGGACATTTCTAAGTGACCCCAAACTTTTGAACGGTAGTGTACATATTACCTCAATTACCTCGACTAACTGGTCCCCCGCACACTGACTTTATTATTATGTTTTTTTGGGGGGTATTTTTCTTACTGCATTGTTGGTTAAGGGGTGGTAAAGTAAGGTATACATACAGCTGTTGTATTTGGCGCATGTGCCAAATCAGATTTGATTTAATGAAGTAGCTAATAAAATGTCATTTTCAAGCACTTGCCAAAATGCAATTCGTGGGAAAACACCTTTCTAAACAGCACCACTCATGCGAGCGGTTCCATATGTGACAGAGAAATTGCCAAAATTGCAGTTAGAAACTTAGAGGGGGAATCTAATAGCAACAACCAGGATGGGTTGCTAATATGATTAGGATTGTGCCTTTTGGCTTTTGGACAACGAAAGAAAGTTGATATGAAAACCAATAGAACAGGGGAGAAATGCTGGTTAACTTCTCTAGGGTAGGGGGCAGCATTGGGAATTTTGGATGAAAAGCATGCCCAAATTAAACTGCCTGCTACTCAGCCATAAAAGCTAGAATATGCATATAATTAGTAGATTTGGATAGAAAACACTCTGAAGTTTCTAAAAATGTTTGAATGATGTCCGTGTGTATACCAGAACTCATATGGCAGGCAAAAACCTGAGAAAAAAATCCAACCAGGAAGTGGGAAATCTGAGGTTTGTAGTTTTTCAGCTCTTCACCTATCGAATACATAGTGTCTATGGGGTCACATTGCACTTCCTAAGGCTTCCACTAGATGTCAACAGTCTTTAGAACCTTGTTTGATGCTTCTACTGTGAAGTGGGGGCGAATGAGAAGGGAATGAGTCAGAGGTCTGCCAGAGAGCCACGCGCGTTCACGCGATAGTTAGCTTGAGTTCCATTGCATTTCTGAAGACAGGAATTCTCCGGTTGGAACATTATTGAAGATCTATGTTAAAAACATCCTAAAGATGTATTCTATACATTGTTTGACATGTTTCTACGAACTGTAATGGAACTTTTTGACTTTTTGTCTGCACCTAGTGATCGCGCGTCACGAATTTGGATTACTGGGCTAAACGCGCGAACAAAAAGGAGGTATTTGGACATATGATGGACATTATCAAACAAAACAAACATTTATTGTGGAACTGGGATTCCTGGGAGTGCATTCTGATGAATATCATCAAAGGTAAGTGAATATTTATAATGCTATTTCTGACTAATGTTGACTCTACAACATGGAGGATATCTGTTTGGGTTGTTTTGGTCTCTGAGCGCTGTACTCAGATTATTGCATGATGTGCTTTTTCCGTGAAGTTAAAAAAAAATCTGACACAGTGGTTGCATTAAGGAGAAGTGGATCTAAAATTCCATGCATAACAGTTGTATCTTTCAGCAATGTTTATTATGATTATTTCTGTAAATTGATGTGGCTCTCTGCAAAATCACCGAATGTTTTGGAACTACTGAACATAACGTGCCAATGTAAACTCAGATTTTTGGATATAAATATGAACTTTACGGAACAAAACATACATGTATTGTGTAACATGAAGTCCTATGAGTGTCATCTGATGAAGATCATCAAAGGTTAGTGATTCATTTTATCTCTATTTCTGCTTTTTGTGACTCCTCTCTTTGGCTGTAAAAATGGCTGTGTTTTTCTGTGACTTGGCTCTGACCTAACATAATCGTTTGGTGTGCTTTCGTCGTAAAGCCTTTTTGAAATCGGACCCTGTGGCTGGATTCACAACAAGTGTATCTTTAAAAGGGTGTAAAATACTTGTATGTTTGAGGAATTTTAATTATGGGATTTCTGTTGTTTTGAATTTGGCACCCTGCGGTTTTACTGGCTGTTGACGAGCGTCTCACGTACCCTAGAGAGGTTAACGGCATGAGGAAGTCTATAAAATAATTGCCGCGACATTTCTACGGTTGGATTTCTGCATGGCTAATTTCAAGCAAGGTAAGACATTCCTCGTTGAGGTAAAGTAAAACGTTCAGGTTTCAAACAAGTATACTGCCTCAAGCTCACATTGTATTGGTGGGTGACGCGCTGATTGCCTGTTTACTGTTGACTATAGCCTATGCACTCGAATGGGAGGCGCACTTTTATTTACGTGTTGAGATGGAGAAATAAAAATAATGTATTTTTAATCGTATCCATCAAAACAGTTTGAACACGCAATTGCGTTTAGAATTGTTATTTGTTGCGCAATGACCGGGTTTATAAAAGCAGGTTTCACTCCAGTACCAGCTTTTTGAGGAGCAGCTCTTGCGCTGTCTGGTAGGTGATAGGCCATTCCGCTCCTCAAACTAGACTCTGTGTGCTGTGCACCATGTGATTAAGATACGGCGACGAACGAAAATACACATGCGCCAATTTAATTCCACTAAATTATGCAAATTAACCTATAGACCGATAAGCATGACCGGTCCAATGTATTTTCAGCAGCTAACTGATTAATTGTTAACCATTTAACATCCCTAAACCAAACACCATATTTTCTGGAATGTATAAATCAGAACACCTGCTACTAGCCTACCGCACACAGACAAATGAAAACCAACTCAACTGGCTCTAGTACAGAGTTCATAATCATCCAAAGAGGTGACTAGACACTGCAGTTTCAGTTTTCATCACTCGGGTCTCAATATCAAACCAACTGTTTTTCTCTTACCAGGGTCCTGTTTCTCAAAAACCCTAAGCAATTTGGCAACCTTGAAATGGTAGAATTATGTAGGCAAAAATAATCTATACATTTAGTTTGCTTGTTCCAGGCAGGCATAAAGGCATTGCCAGTGTATTATCTGCTACATAATATGCCTACTAGACCTGAATTCATTAAAATGCCACAATTTTCATTGTATGTGCTATAATTACATATTTTTTGTTCAAGCTTAGTAAGGAATCAAAGGCTAGCCATTGTATGGGAGTTGACACTACGCATATTATTGTGTATGTCCACATGTGAGAGAGAAACAGTTCACACACCGACAGTGACTGTGTGCAAAGGGCAATGTGTGGTTAATTAATGTTGCTTTTAAATGTGCTTATTGAGATGTATGGCTTTCCGCCATTTAAAATGTGTCAGTGGCCTCCTTAAGTGTAGACTGGCAAGTGTCCTCCGGTGGAAATAGATCTGAATGTAACGTGCCATGTTTCTATCAGAATTGTAGCGCAGTAAAATTATCCTGATAATTTTGCACATAACACCCAAGCTGCCATTTTGATAATGTATGTTTTTGTGATTTTAAACTAGGAAAACCTGATGTCACTGAAATAGTATTTAAATGTCTTTTAGCAGCAGCGGTCAAGTAAACGGGCAATGCTGATGCTGGATGTCAAAACAATGTGTATTTGATTGACCTCTGCTCTTTTAAAAAATACATTACATTTTAACACTTACTGTGAGTGGAGGTTTTTGTTTTGTTTAGTTAGTCTCACTTTCAGGCTAAACCATTTCCCAAAATGGTCAAATCAGTCCATTCTCCATGCGCTGACCTCCGGACCAAAACGCTGCTCTCTTACCAATAATCTTACTATAGGTCTATACAGTACATTCGGAAACTATTCAGATCCCTTGACTTTTTCAACATTTTGTGTATGCACGTGCATACGTTTAAGTTTGTGCGTGTGTGCGTGCACATGCGAGCACAGAAGCAAACAGAGGTAAGGAGGACTGGTAAAAGTGGGAGACTGTGAGTGTACACTCCAGACATTTGCTCTCCCTTGTCTTTGTCCACTGCTGGGCACAGAATGAAACATGTACAGACAGCTCTGCAGTTTTGGCCTCTGACCGGAGCTCCTAAAATAACAGGGACTGGCCCCGGCAAAACAGGCCCAGAGGTGCAGCACCGATAAAGCTGCCTTCGTGGCTCAGGGGCTTAGTGGTGGTGTGTCTGGCTCTGTCTGTCAGTTGGTCTGTGTACACTGGCCCTGGCTCTGTAAAAAGCTATTCAGGCAGATCAGTCAATCACACGGGTCCACTCATCTTGTGTACAGGCTAAAGACTGTAAACCACACACAGTACCATGTCTCACACACACAGGGGGGTAGGGGCACACAGCCAAAGAGAGGGGAGGCATAGACAGAGTGATAGGGGAAAGAAAGGGGAAAGGTAATTTAAAAGAGAGAAAATGACCAGAGACTGAGGGAGCAGAGGAAAGGGGTTGCAGAGACAGAGGTAGGCTAGATGAGAGACAAAGCTCCCCTTAGGGGCTTTCCACAGGCAACTCTGCAAGATCACGTGCACTAGCACTGTGGTTACAGGTCCATCACAGAGCGATGAGCATTGTTGCCCACAACACACACACACATCAGCGAACTAGTGTTGCACGGTATACCAAAACGTCTTTATTTTTTCGATACTAGAACATAAATGGTCTTGTACTAGAATTTGTGTTAATTTCTTTACTTATGTCAAATGTGTCTCACGGATCCAGACAGTCTATATCAGTGCAGCCGACCACTTGTTCCTTGTTATAACGCGCACTCTGCCTGCTCCACTTACACATGCTAGCCTGTTGCGCCATTGTTTAGACGGCTTGTTGCGGAAGCTTCTGTAGGCTGGTGTCCTTGAGCAACAAAATCAAAACTATTCGCTTTCACCAAAATATAGTTTCCAGTCAACAGAGGCATATCACATATCTCTAGGAACGATTTGACATGTTGAATGTGTCCTTCACTATCAAACAAGCATTTTAAAACATGTTTTTATCCAGGGTCTCCCATTTTATGCCTGTGGGTTGCCTTTGTAGTCCCTTCTAGACCACCCAGTCATGCGTGAGTAAGGTACAAGGTAATCTCCCACTTCTACAGACAGAAAATGGGGTTTAAATGCTTATTTAACAGTGAAGGACACATTCAACACGTAGAATCGTAAGTATTTTTCCTAAAAGATACTGATTATGCCTCCGTAGTACTGGAAACTTTATTTTGGTGAAACTGAATAGTTTAGATTTCATTGATCAAGGACGCCAGGCTACAGAAGCTTCCGCAACGAGCCATCTGTAAACAATGGCTCGTGAAGCAAGCTAGCCTGCACTGGGAGTCGGGCTGCATCATGTTAGCTCCCATCATGTTCTACGTGTTGAGTCACGATAATCTACTCTTGTGCACTCTGGACACCTCTAACGATCATCAGTTATCTAATGGCCTGGTACTCAGGGCTTTATTATCCCTCTAACCACTCTGTCATAAATCCAAATACAGTTGAAAATCACATTAAAACGGTTAACTCACATCACTGTGATTGATCAATTTGAAGAAAGATGTTCAACATGGTCATTTTGGATGTTGTTTCAAAACCTAACACATATGCATATTAGAGCTTATGCATACGCTAAGGTGCATTCGGAAAGTATTCAGACCCCTTTACTTTTTCCAGATTTTGTTACGTTACAGCCTTATTTTATTTTATTGATTTAAATTGTTTTTTCCCCTCATCAATCTACACACAATATCCCATAATAACAAAGCAAAAACAGTTTTTATTTTAGCAAATGTATTAAAAGTTAAAAACTGAAATCATATTTACATACAGTGCCTTGCGAAAGTATTCGGCCCCCTTGAACTTTGCGACCTTTTGCCACATTTCAGGCTTCAAACATAAAGATATAAAACTGTATTTTTTTGTGAAGAATCAACAACAAGTGGGACACAATCATGAAGTGGAATGACATTTATTGGATATTTCAAACTTTTTTAACAAATCAAAAACTGAAAAATTGGGCGTGCAAAATTATTCAGCCCCCTTAAGTTAATACTTTGTAGCGCCACCTTTTGCTGCGATTACAGCTGTAAGTCGCTTGGGGTATGTCTCTATCAGTTTGGCACATCGAGAGACTGACATTTTTTCCCATTCCTCCTTGCAAAACAGCTCGAGCTCAGTGAGGTTGTATGGAGAGCATTTGTGAACAGCAGTTTTCAGTTCTTTCCACAGATTCTCGATTGGATTCAGGTCTGGACTTTGACTTGGCCATTCCAACACCTGGATATGTTTATTTTTGAACCATTCCATTGTAGATTTTGCTTTATGTTTTGGATCGTTGTCTTGTTGGAAGACAAATCTCCGTCCCAGTCTCAGGTCTTTTGCAGACTCCATCAGGTTTTCTTCCAGAATGGTCCTGTATTTGGCTCCATCCATCTTCCCATCAATTTTAACCATCTTCCCTGTCCCTGCTGAAGAAAAGCAGGCCCAAACCATGATGCTGCCACCACCATGTTTGACAGTGGGGATGGTGTGTTCAGGGTGATGAGCTGTGTTGCTTTTACGCCAAACATAACGTTTTGCATTGTTGCCAAAAAGTTCAATTTTGGTTTCATCTGACCAGAGCACCTTCTTCCACATGTTTGGTGTGTCTCCCAGGTGGCTTGTGGCAAACTTTAAACAACACTTTTTATGGATATCTTTAAGAAATGGCTTTCTTCTTGCCACTCTTCCATAAAGGCCAGATTTGTGCAATATACGACTGATTGTTGTCCTATGGACAGAGTCTCCCACCTCAGCTGTAGATCTCTGCAGTTCATCCAGAGTGATCATGGGCCTCTTGGCTGCATCTCTGATCAGTCTTCTCCTTGTATGAGCTGAAAGTATAGAGGGACGGCCAGGTCTTGGTAGATTTGCAGTGGTCTGATACTCCTTCCATTTCAATATTATCGCTTGCACAGTGCTCCTTGGGATGTTTAAAGCTTGGGAAATCTTTTTGTATCCAAATTCGGCTTTAAACTTCTTCACAACAGTATCTCGGACCTGCCTGGTGTGTTCCTTGTTCTTCATGATGCTCTCTGCGCTTTTAACGGTCCTCTGAGACTATCACAGTGCAGGTGCATTTATACGGAGACTTGATTACACACAGGTGGATTGTATTTATCATCATTAGTCATTTAGGTCAACATTGGATCATTCAGAGATCCTCACTGAACTTCTGGAGAGAGTTTGCTGCACTGAAAGTAAAGGGGCTGAATAATTTTGCACGCCCAATTTTTCAGTTTTTGATTTGTTAAAAAAGTTTGAAATATCCAATAAATGTCGTTCCACTTCATGATTGTGTCCCACTTGTTGTTGATTCTTCACAAAATAATACCGTTTTATATCTTTATGTTTGAAGCCTGAAATGTGGCAAAAGGTCGCAAAGTTCAAGGGGGCCGAATACTTTCGCAAGGCACTGTATGTATTCAGACTCTTTACTCTTTTTGAATGCACTGTATATGCATAGGCCTATATAAGTCCAAGCCCCAAAAAACGTAATTAAAATGATTGTCCCCTTATACAAAGCACAGCCTACCGCATATTACACATGGCAGAAACATTTTTTTTTTAATTTTTTTTTTGGTACAGTTAGCCTATAATTATAGTGAATTTGTATTTGCTTTTTGAATAGAATAGTAACATAGTTAGTTAATAGGCTGACATATTAGCTTTAGCTACAGAATATCTTACCACCATGCATTTCCATCTTCTCTCCTCTCTCCTTTCCTTTTTCCAGTGAGAGAGGGGCTTTCAACAAATATGTTTAGTTGTGAAAACATGTTACTTTTGATGTTCCCGAACAGATTTCACTTGCCCAAACACTTGTGGCTGCAGGAACAGGGTTGGAGAGCCCATGGCATACAGAGGTTGGGAGGAATGTCACGTAGCGAAATAACCGGAGTAGCCTACCCAACATGAGTGAAAAATTAACATGCGCTAAAGTGGTCTCCATTCGCTATTTGAGTGCATATTAAATCAAAACACACTGATCTTCTACCAAATCAAACCCACCCCAACCCCCTCCCATGCTCTAACAGAGCACCAACCCAAAATCAGACTTAAATGAGGCATGATATACAATGAGCAATATTATCAAATAGTAAAAATAATATTATTCAAAGTTTAAAAATGATACATTCTAATTTGGGTTGGTTTATGGAGTTGTGAAATTAGCTGGGTCCATGTCTTCTACAAAGGATAGGATGGAGTAGTGTATTTTCTCTAGCTTGAGATGTTGCATAGCTTACTTTTCAAATGGTTAAAAGTAGGAAGAAACCATCCTTCCACTTAAATGCCAGCATGTTGCCCATAGAACTGTTTAACCTCTCTTGGGTAGGGGTCAGTATTTTCACGTCCGGATGAAAAGCGTGCACAAAGTAAACTGCCTGTTACTCAGGCCCAGAAGCTAGGATATGCATATATGGTAGAAACCACTCTAAAGTTTCTAAAACTGTTAAAATTATGTCTTTGAGTATAACAGAACTGATATGGCAGGCGAAACCCTGAGGACAAACCATCCCACAAAAAAAATCAGCCTTCCACTGTTTCCAATGGCTTTCATGTTTATTATGAGGCAAACTCCTCGCAGATTGCAGTTCCTAGGGCTTCCACTAGATGTCAACAGTCTTTAAAGAGTTTCAGGCTGGTTTTTGGAAAAATGAGATAGAAGTTGTAGTTTTTCTAAGTGGCTCCCATTTTGGCTGTAGTGTTTCCATGCGCGTGAGTGAAAGCGCATTCTTTGTTATTTATCTCCGGTAATGAACATACTATTCTCCGTCTTAAATTGTATCGTTTATTTATGTGTTAGGGTACCTGAGTTTTGATTTTATAAACGTTGTTTGGCTAAGTTTATTGGTAACGTTTGGGATTCATTTTGTATGCATTTTGAAGAAGGGAAACCGGTGGATTATTGAATGAATTACGCAGCTAAACTGAGTTTTATGGATATAAAGAACGACTTTATCGAACAAAAGGACCATTTGTGATGTAACTGGGACCTTTTGGAGTGCCAACAGACGAAGATCTTCAAAGGTAAGGCATTTATTATTTAGCTATTTCTGACTTTCGTGTCGCTCCTGCCTGGTTGAAAAATGTTTTAAAGGTTTTTGTATGCGGGCGCTGTCCTCAGATAATCGCATGGTGTGCTTTCGCCATAAAGCCTTTTTGAAATTTGTGACTGAGAAGGATGGAGTGTTACACCTATTTATTGACTACAGAGGACTCAATGATATCACCACCAAGTACCGCTACCCTCTCCCGTTGGTGACGGCAGCCATTGAACAGCTCATCGGGGCCTGTCATCCGCATCTGGGAGGGGGATGAATGGAAGAAAGCTTTTAGCATGATGTCTGGTCACTATCAGTACTTGGTGATGCCATTTGACTTAGCCAATGCTCCGTCAGTGTTCCAGGCATTCGTCAACAAGGTGTTCCCGGTACACTCTTGGACTCCAGGTGGTTGTGCATATTGACGACATCCTGGTCTACTTGGCTACCTTGGAGGATCACATCGCTCACGTCCGAATAGTCCTGGAACGCCTCCTGGCTAACTACCGTTTGTCAAGACGGAGAAGTGCCAGTTTCATCTGGAGGCTGTCTCCTTCCTAGGCTACCAAATCAGCCCGCAGGGGGTGAAGATGGACATCAAGAAGGTAGATGCAGTCAGGTCATGACCAGTCCCAACCACCATAAAGGGGTTACAACGGTTTTTGGGATTTGCCAACTTCTACTGTCGTTTCATCAGGAACTTTATCTCCATTGCCGCTCCTCTCACCTCTCTCCTCGAGTGGTCCCTGTAGGTTGGTGTGGAGTCCATCAGCTGACGAGGCATTCCGCCTACTGAAGGGACATTTCACCTCTGCCCCGTTGCTGAAATGTACAGATCCCACGATACCCTTTGTGGTGGATGCTTCTGTGGTGGGAGTGGGGTCAGTTTTGTTTGAATGACAAGGTTATCACAAAAATTGTATCCGTGTGCGGATTACTCTAAGAATATGTCCCCTGCCGAGAGGAATTACGACGTTGGTGATCAAGTGCTCTTGGTGGTGAAGTTGACATTAGAGAAGTGGAGACACTGGCTTGAGGACGTCATCCTCACTGACCATCAGAACCTGGGGGGTACGGCGTTTGCTGTCGCTGGTTTACTAATCACCGGTCCTACCCTGCGATAATCCCTGCGATAATCTGAGTCAACAAAAGTCAGAAATAGCGTTATAAATATTCACTTACCTTTGATATTCATCGGAATGCACTCCCAGGAATCCCAGTTCCACAATAAATGTTTGTTTTGTTCGATACAGTCCATATTTATGTCCAAATACCTCCTTTTTGTTTGCGCGTTTAGTTCACTAATCCAAATGCACAAGGCGCGAGCACAAAGTCCAGACGAAAAGTCAAAAAAGTTCCATTACAGTTCGTAGAAACATGTCAAACGATCTTTAGGATGTTTTTATCATAAATCTTCAATAATGTTTCAACCGGACAATTCCTTTTTCATTAGAAAGGAAAGGGAACGGAGCTCGCGCTCACGGCCGTGCGCGATCAACAACTAAAGGCTTTCAGCTGAGGCACCTACTGTGAGTGGTCCTATTCTCTCCCCTTTCACAATAGAAGCCTGAAACAGCGTTCTAAAGACTGACATCTAGTGGAAGCCTTAGGAAGTGCAATCTGACAATTTACACTGTATATTGGATAGGCAATCATTTGAAAAACTACAAACCTCAGATTTCCCACTTCCTGGTTGGATTTTTCTCATGTTTTCTCCTGCCATATGAGTTCTGTTATACTCAGACATCATTCAAACAGTTTTAGAAACTTCAGAGTGTTTTCTATTCAAATCTACTAATACTATGCATGTCCTAGCTCCTGGGCCTGAGTAGCAGTTTACTCTGGGCACGCTTTTCAACCGAATGTGAAAATACTGCTCCCTAGCCGAAAGAGGGCTTGGGAGAGTTAAGGGAATCCAGATTGTGCGACTTTAATAATGTGTAGATATAATGGTTCACTTTAAAAATAGAATCTAGAAGGGAGATAGGTGGGCGTGAAGGGAAGTGACTAGAGTATGAAGAGGCCTACAATTGCGTAGTTTTGTATCTAAAGAAATGGGATCTAGGAATATCAAACTTTTGTAGTAACTTATCAAAAGATGCAAAAGTCATATCAATGAACAAGTTGTTCAGTGAGGAGATCCCTTTCCCAGCCCAGATATGAAATGACCGGTCTAATAATGATGGAGAGAACATATGGTTCTTTAATAATGGAGCAGATTTTTAAAAAATTCCCTGTGACCAAACAATCGCCTGAACTGTTTCCAGATTATTTTGAGAATGTTTCACAATAGGGTTTTTGGTGTATTTGGAAACAGGCTGAGCTAATGCAAGTTTTGAGCAGAGTAGGGCAGCAGGGCCGCAGGATGAGATTTCCAAGGTCATTCATTTCAGGCCTGTAACATCTGGGATTTCTGTCAGCCAATATAGAATGATTCTAATATTAGCTGCCCAGCAATAGTATTGAAAGTTCAGAGGTGCTAGACCACCCTGAGAGCGAGATCTCTGCAATACGCTCTTACGTATCCAAGGGTTTTTCTTGTTCCAGATAAAAGCAGATATCAGTTTATCTATGGAGATAAAAAAAAATTGTCAGAAAGATAGGAATGCATTGAAATAAGTATAAAAATGTAGGTAATACATTCATTTTAATTGTTAATTATTCCGCCCAAAGAAGTGTTCAAGTTTCTGTTTCTGTGTTTTTTAAATGTATTTTTTATTTTAACCTTTTAACTAAGCAAGTTAAAATTCTTATTTACAATGACGGCCAAACCTGGACGATGGTGGGCCAATTGTGCGTCGCCCTATGGGACTCCCAATCATGACCGGATGTCATACAGCCTGGTATCAAGGGAAATTGGCTTTATAGAGATATTTTAAATTGTGTGTGACTCAAATTCCTAATTATTGAAATTTCTGTGTAGTGACTCTGAAGGGCACATGACTAAAATAAGTTTTCATGGCATAAGTATTAATAGGCATCAATTCACTTCTTTGTAGATTAACCTTATACCCGGATATTTTATCAAATGTCTTTAGTAGAATCTGGATGTCTGGAAGACCAGTTAAAGGGTCAGACATATATAATAGCATGTTATCTGCATAGAGTGAGACTTTATGCTCTAAGCCCCCTCTTCAAATACTTTTGATAGTGGTGTTATTACGTATTGCTATGGCTAAAGGCTCAGGGATAGAGGACAACCCTGTCTTGTTCCACGTTGAAGTTTTAAATATTATTATTGTTATTTGTGCGCACTGCAGCCATGGGAGGGGTAAAGAATTTTGATCCAGGACATAAAATTGGGACCGAATCCAAATTGTTTGAGAGTATATAATCGATAATCCCACTCCACTTTATCAAAGGTATTTGAAGGCATCAAGTGATAATATCTCTGGAGTGTCAGATGAAGAGGGATTATGAAGTATATTGTAAAGATGTCTGATGTTGAAAAAATAATGATTTAAAAAAAAAAAAATCTATAATGGAGGTAAGTACTGACTCAAAACGGGAGGTAATCATCTTAGAAAGTATCTTTACATCACAATGCAGTAAAGAAGTTGACCTAAATGAACCACACTCAATAGTTTTTTTCCCTTTTTCAGAATAAGTGAAATACATGCTTCTCATTGTTGAGGGTAAAGAGTTTGAGGAGAACGATTCCTCAAGTACGGAAAGCAAGAGGAGAGTTGATCTGAGAATTTAGAAAAAAACAAAATTAACTCGGAAATCTGTCAGATCCAGGGGATTTACCACACTGCATAGATTTAATTACCAACACAATCTCTTCTACAGATAGCTGCTGAATTAGAAGAACAGTTATTTCAGGTTCAACTGTAGGAATATCTAGGTTCTCAAAGGTGTCGAGTAAGGTGGCATTACCAGCTGATTCCGAAGTGTATAATTGTGAGTAAAATTTATGAAAGCATGAATTGACCTCTAAATGATCAATACATACCCAGCTTGTCAGTTATCTCAGGTATGGTTTGATTTGCAGCTGGTGTGCGAGCATTTTCCCTGATTTCTCTCCATGTTCATAAGTTTTGTATCGAGATTTACTAATTTGATTTTCGGCTTGTCGAGTTGAAAGAAGATCCAACTCTGTCAAACATTGTTTTAGTAAATCTGCAGATGGAGAGTGGGAATATGCCATATCCAAATCCAATATTTTTTTGTCAATTCTCCTAGGCGTTGAATATTGCACTTCCTTAATCGCACTGTACGAAATAATTTGTCCCCTTGGATAAGCCTTCATTGCTTCCCATACTGTTGTAGGAGACATTCCATGGGTTTGATTAAGCTTGAGAATTAGCTCAATTTAAGATGAAATAAAAGCAACCAAGGTTTCTTCTGATTGCAGGAGTGAGTTAAGTAGAAGTAGTTTCATAGTAAGGGGAGAATGATCCGAAATGACTATAGCTTGGTAATCACACTCAGTGATAAGTGGCAGAAATCTATTGTCTAGGAAAAAGTAGTCTATACATGAAAGGTCTAATGAACTGGTGAGAAAAAATAATACTCCCTTGCTATGGGATTGTGGAAACGCTAAGCATCAGATATGCCGTGTCTTAAGAAATGGCTAATTTGTGGATACTGTGTTTGATGAAGATGATACCTTAGGAGAGCTATGATCCAGATTGGGCGACAATTCATATCACCACCCAGTATTAGGTGGTGTGTGTCCATATTTGGTAATCGAGAAAATGCATTTGTGCCGAATTAACTGTTATCCTAATTTGGTGCATAAATGTTAGCTAAGATAACAGGTGTATTATACAGTCTTCCTACTACAATAATGAGACGGCCTGCTGAGTCTGCCTCTACACTTGACATTACGAATGGTATGTTTTTACTAATTAAAATGGTGACTCCTCTAGTTTTAGAATGAAAATTGGAATGATATGATTGACCGATCCACCCTCCTTTTAAAAGAGAGTGGTCGAAAGTGCAGAGATGTCTCCTGAAGAAAGATGATATCTACTTTAAGGTGATATGATTGAGAAAGAACCCTTTTACGTTTCACTATGTGATTTTAAAGATTTAACATTCCAGCTAGCAAAAGTGTCCCTCCAGTTGTCCCTCATGAGGTTAGGCCTGGCCATGTAGAGTCAGGTGGGGAAAGGATAGATGCCATATTACAAGAATAACTGATCCAATAAAAATGTTTCCAAAAATAGCAAATAAAAAAAAAACTAGTTGAAGAATTAAAAACAAAAACAAAACAATACTCTGAAGCCTGGTATGAAAAAGAAAACCCACCCTGGTCTCCTTATAGAACAAGGAAACTGCTAATCCCCACGCAAAGATATCCACACATGATGTGCTTGTAGTGGAGAACACTAAACCTAACGAGTAGAGAAGCCCGCTGAAATAGTGAAGGATTTTAAACAAGTTGCGCATAATAAACAAGAGTTATTTACAACCCAAACTAGGCTATTTTAAAAGCAAGTATAAAACATTTTATAAATCGCATCACTAGCAGCAACGTCTTTAAAGAAATACTTTGTGCTTTTTTAAATTGAATTTTAAACCCTCCCCTAACCTGGATGACGCTGGGCCAATTGTGCGCCGTCCTGTTGGACTTCCTGGCCACGACCGGTTGTGGCACAGCCCGGGAATGAACCCGGGTCTGTAGTAATGCCTTAGACCGCTGCGTCACTCGGGAGGCCCAATAGAACTGTGCTTTATCTACCCTGGATACGGGTACCATTGAGAAATAGAAATGAGCAGCCCATGGTAATTAGGGATGCACAATATATCAGTAAGCATATCGGAATCGGACGAGATTAGCTAAAAATGCCAACATTAGCATCGGCCTGATGTCTGTCTAGTTTAAAGCCGACGTGCAAAACCGATGTCAAAGCTGACGTGCATACCTACACCTAGGTAGATGTAGTAATGACGTCACAAAAAATATAGCTCTACACGTGCAACACAGCATTCCTAACCTAGCCCACAATGTCTGCTGTGTGGACCGAGCAACAAGACAACAAGTCAAGCAGTCATTTGAAAGAGTAAGACAATTTCAGCGAGACAACTAAAATGCGAAATCCATTACCGGAGTTACACAGTATTGTTGAAATGCACATCCATGAGCTACTGCTATTAGCTTCCATTTGGACCAGCGATGTCAGCCCCATGAGCATGCAGAGTCTGACAGCAGAACGTAGCCTTATGCATGGGAGGCTAGGAGCTATTTATGTGTTCTAGGCCTATAGCAGGGGTACTCATATACAATTTCAGATGGTCCTGTAATACAAATTTCCTATGTGACAACAATGTCCGGATGCATTGTTATGTATCGGCATAGTAACAAACGCCCACCTTCGCAACCCATGAGACCCCAAACACCCTTCTTGTTGGCAGAGAGAAAAATGTGCATTTTCAAAGCACATTTCCTGTAATTCTAAAAATGTTCCAAGTTTTATGTGTGTTCATATGATACCAGGAGGCGAATCCTGACCGAATTGTAAAAATAAAATAATAGCTGTATCACTCAAAATAATCCCATATAAGGCTTATTCCCTGTTAGCTTCTGATAGCTAATGATAATATTGCACAAGATAGGCCTATTTGAAACATTGCCGTCTACTGGCAGCATTTTACATGTCAGATTCAGAAGCTAGAAAAGCCCATTTGAAAAAAAGCTTGATTAAACCCATTAGATTTTTGCCACATAGAAAATAAAAAAACTAAAATTAGATTTGCAGTCAGTTTCAGTAGCCTATAGTTTTTATTTCAGTTTACTAAATTGGAAAAACAATCTTAGATTTTATTTTAAGTTTTTGTTTACTAATAATAACCTTGATACACACACACACACACACACACACACACACACACACACACACACACACACACACTGTTTTTCAAATCCATCGGTTACAGACTCATTTTCAGCCGGCTTCATTTACCACTTCAGGCTACTTTTCATTTAAAAGTTTAAATTCACTAGTACGTCGAGTCCTCTCCCGCTAGAATGAACGAAATGCATCTTCTGGTAATCTATTAAAGCGAGCAATGACAGGGAAACACTGCAGAGAGGAAGGTTTCACTCTCACCAAAATCTGTCCAAAATAAGCCCAAGCGTTTCTATGGGCTTATTTTGGACCTAAATTTCTCACCTGCCTTCTCGCCTTTGGGACAACAACTCCTATTGTTAGGGCGGCGACATGAGTATCTCGTCATTATACTGTGCAGTCAAATTTCTTTACACTGATGGAGAGAGCATGATCCTCGTGAATTTGCTCGCCCCATGTAAGTAATGTAAGTGGTAACGATGAGTCGAAATCCACAAAGGATTTCCCAGGTTTCCTTTCCTAGGATGTTGGGGCTTGCCAGACCGTGAGTGACACTTCTCGTCAGTCAGCGTAGACTATCGCATCGGTGAGAAAGCCATTCATTTGTCTCCTTAAATTGTATAGGCTACTGTTAGGCCTCAACTTTTTGGTGATTATCTGTAGATAAATTATGAAAACACCTAATGAAGATGGTGAATAATCACTAGGAACAAATAAATGTATTGAAAATTATTTAATTTGCCCAAGATAGATATTTCCTGAAGAGACAACGAGAATGCCCGTCTGTGTGCAGTGCGAGCGTCTATCACTTTGTGTAGCGATGATGCTAATTCAAACAGTCTTCTGGTAGATGGAAAGGCTTTCACAAAAACCTTCTCAATTAAATGTTAACTACCAAGTAGCCTATGGTTACCTGGCAGAATATTATGATTATTTTCATCAATCCAGTGGGAACTTGTTTTGCAAACTCTACGATCAAGGGTGCTACAAAAACACTGCTAAAAAACAACCTCTGGCTAGGTGTGCACTTGAATTAAAGGGTAACTACACCCAAAAATCAACATTTCTCAGATTTTTCCCAGTGTTCTCCTGATGGGGTTTAAGCATTGTTGTGGACTTTTTAAAAAACAACCAAATGCAATGTTCTGTTATAAAATCACAAAAAAGGTACTTATTTTTCATAATAATGTGGGCTATTTACCTCATATTTCTGTTTCAATAAAATACATAATTTGAAAAACAAACATCATTGTGGCACTTCATATCTTGCAGTATAACTATAAATAAGGCTTTAATCTCAAGAGAAGACAGGTTCAATTTTTTATGTTCTCTTACTTAGAAAATAGTCCTGATCATATAAACCTAGACCTGGACAATATTCAAAACTACTAGCAATACACTGAATTCATAAATGTTCTTCTTTCTACACAGTAACACAACAAAAAATATAGTTTTTACAACTGTTTGAAGCTGGTGGACCAAAACCTCTGTTTGAAACTGGTGTAGAAATTGTATTTCATCTTATTAAACAATATTTCACAGCAATTTAGATGGCACAATGATTTCCTACATAATAAAGAGCTTGTTTTCTCACAAACTGAAATTGAGCGTGCAGTGTAGAATTTTAGCAACCAGGAAATGACAGAGCGTTTTCCACTAGATACGTAGCCACAAAGTCACAACAGGTTTCCCAGTTTGACAACAGATTCCGGTCCTGCGTGAGAAATCAATAGGCGAATATCATAGCCAATCATTCCACTATTAGCGGCAGATATATTCTGGACATTTTCTGAAATTGCAATGCAAAAATTCTAGAAAATCCTATGTGTAGAACCTTTTAATGCACTGTAATATCTATTATTACCATTTAATTTGAAGATACTTGACACAAATTCTAATAGAAAAATAGGGTCTATTCATTTCTGTTGACCTCTGTCGCTTTGTTTCCCTGGCACACATTGAAAGTCGGTGTCTCTGAAATGTTTCCTAGAAACCTGTCATTTCTCAGTTTTACCTCGGCCCCGCTGTCCCCACATCCTTGCTGATGTCATATCTCGCTAGATCTGATTGAGAGCTTTATCACCATTCTATTCGCTGCTGTTCCCTTTAGAGACTCCAGAGAACAGCACTCTTTTCTGTGACACTTCTGAGGATGTAGGGTTTGAAAACATGCTTCACCATGAAGAATGCAAAGCATCCATGCTGAAGCTGATTAGCAAGCACATAGCCTAGTGTCCCAGAGGCCATGGGTGGATGTGGTAAAGGAAGTATTCTAAACGTGAACTACCAAATTCTCAATAACCTAACCTAATGAGTTTGTCAACCAAATTAAATCTAAATCAAATGTGGCATATGAAAATAAAATCCCCTTGTATTGTGTGTGTACTAATAGCGGAGGGGAACATTTGGAACGTCTCTAGAGACAGTTCTGATGATGACGACAACCCCGGAGTCAGCGGAATGTTAGAGCAAAGCAGGCTTGGAGTCCTGCCCTGGGTGGACAGTGACAGCGGTCTTGAGCCTCTTAGGGGATAGCGGAATTCTGGGTGAGGGGGGTGTTGTCATGGAGACGGCCTGAGAATGGGACCCTGGGAGGCGCTAGGGGACCCCAAACTTCCTGTGTCTCCTCTCTGGTTCAGTATGACTGTGGGGGTGGGTCTGAACAACCAATATGTCTTTGTTTAAAGGGATAGTTCACCCAAATTACAAAATTACATTTTGGTTTCCTAGTCTATTACATTGCATTTATTTGATATAGTGATTTTCATTACAAACAAGAATCTTAGTCTATGGACAAGGTGTGATGACAGCAATACGTGCTTTAGTTTCCCTGCTGCCACTGTTTCTAAATGCTAACGTTTTAGCATTTGTAACACACATCCCATACGAGTCATGGGACCAATATAAGCATTTTCTGCGCATGTCCAAATCATCAGAAAGTATCTCAAATGTATTGTGAAGCTCACCAAAGTCACTTATAGATGATTTGAATATTGTTTTCTTTTTTTTTCAAATATTGGTCCCATGACTTGAATGGGATTTGTGTTAAAATGTTGGCGTTTGGAAACAGTGCCAGCCACCGCCAGGGAAACTAAACCAAAGCATGGATTACTGTCGTACCTTGTACGTTGGTTTCCTTACGCCGTAAGCAGTTTCTGTCGGTTTGTAATTTGGGTGAACTATCCCTTTAAGTGCACAATGTTAAGGTCTACAGCTGACACCAACACTTTTTTGTGTTGTCTTGTAAGTTGAAGCCTGTACATACAGTATGTGTAGCCTAAGTTTGTTTGTGAATGTGTAGATGAAGTAGGCCTATAGGCTTACTATGTAGGCATAGGCTTATTATGTAGTCTAACTCACGCATGTTTGGGTTTGTGAATGTGATCGTGTGAGTATTTGCTTTGCCACGTGTCTGGGTTAAATTGGCAATTTCCTCAAACCACAATATCAAATGTTATGTTTGTGTGTGACTGAAGCTGAAAGACAGATGTGATAGGCCGACGTGCACTCACTTGTCTCTCAGCGTCATATTGAGTGGCTTTCTGCAGTTCAAACAACAATAAAAGGCACCCCACCACTGTTTTGGTACGCAGCTGATCTCTGATGTGCAATGTGGTTGGGATGGGCGCTGACTGAGTAGCATGAGACCCCCGTTCTGCATGTGTGCTGTTCGCTGTTGTCACCCAGTAATTTCTGCTTCGCATCAAACTCTTGATTTGTGTCACATCTCTTACTGCCTACACCATGTTCTATTTCCTCATCACTTGTGGCTTCACAGGCTCAGAGCATACCTTATGAAGTACACAACAATGTACTAAACAAGCTTGGAAACGGACAAACAGTTTTGATGCGTCGTGTTTACAATCGAGGAGATGGTGTCTGGCATTTCAAAGTAGACAGCTACAGTAAGGGCAATTCCACGGTAACAGAGTGATGCTGTTCAGTGGAAATTGTTGAGAGTAGTCCTTGTGCATAGACATTAGTTTTCAAGTGCTCACAGGCTTCTAATGTCATCACCCTCACAAAGCCTTCCTGTCACGTACTCTTAATACATCAGTCACATGTAGCCTCTCTGGTGTTCTTTCCTGTTTGTATTAAAGGTTGAAGAGTTCTGGAGTTTTTCTTTACGCTAGCATGCCATGACCCCTACCATCTCTGATTGTTCTGAAATCGTTTCTGTATTTAGAAACCGATAATATTAGCATTCCTGCTAAATTGTTTTATTGAACATTCATTTAGATATCTGAGAAATTAAGCTTCATGATTGCACCCAAATTAGCCCTTTTAATTTATAGGATTAACATAATATTCAAGAAATATAGTACCAAACATCTGATTTCCATAAGACGAGGAATCCAATAAAATAGTAAAAAACCACCCACACATCCTACCCCATCAACCACTACACAGTATTCAGTTCAGTATGTCTGACAAGGCCTTGTTATGGATCTGCGGATTGAAGTATTGCTTCTTCATCCTTTGTAATGGATTCCCTGTGAATCTGGTGATGCTTTTTTCCCCCTGTTGAGAGAAATGAGCTGTTTGAAGTTGCTTGCTTTATTTACCATGAATTACTGTGAACTTTCAGACTAGATGCCGCTGTTCCCGCTACTGCCACATCCTTTTATACATTTTGCTGGTCTCTTGTGTTGATTAAATTATGGATCACAATATTTTCTTTGCAATTTTGGATTGAAAACCAATAGCTTTTGCTCATGATGAAAAGCAATTGTGTGGTGATCTTCACAAGTCAAGCCAGTCCTCCATGAAAGCAATTCACTCTCTAGTGGTCAAAACAAACAAAACATCACCAGATTTAGGGCTGTGGCTGTCGTGATTTTTTTTCCCAGCAGGTTATTGTCATGCAAAAGTCCACTGGTCTCACGGTAATTGACCGTTAATTAACAAACACCTTTAGCATAACTAGGCCTCCACACACATAAGCTGCTGATGTGGCTTTTTTGAACATCTACAACCAATTTAATGTACACCATCACAATAAATCCTTTATTTTAGTCAGGTCTAAATTAACAACATGATGCGAAGAAATTGTATTTCAGGTGAATAGAATATGAGTTGGCCTACTGTAGGCTTATGGAATCTGGCTATGCACCATGCCATAGGCTGTATGCTTATAAATCCTGTGCTATTGTTTTATTTTATTTTAATTTTAATTATTTTAAAGAGGAATATAATTGAACTTAACTGAATAAAATATAAATTATGTGTTTCCTGTTATGTAGCAAGTGCGCATATTGAACGTAAATTTGATAATTTGAAACCGGTCCTATATGCTAGATTTAGTTATTTGGCAATTTTAGTTGTGAATGATTTCAACCTTGGAATGTCGTAGAAATCAACCAACTATATGGGCTATGTGGTGGGACAGTCTGGCATTCTCTGGATTTATGCCGCTTTCAAAACAACTGGGAACTCTGGGGGAAAAAAACAAGTTTGAGTCATGATGATGTCATTGATTTTCAGGTTGTAGTAGCTCCAGAAAGAGGCCAGATTTACAATTCCGAGTTGGATGACCGTTCAAAATGTATTTTCCCAGTCAGAGCTCGTTTATTCCTTACTTTCCAGTTTTCTTAAACTCACTGAAGTCAAGTTTTCGCAGTTCCAAGTTAACAGTTGTTTTGAGCGCAGCACAAATCATGCTTCATTGACAGCATGGCCAATGTTGAATGTTTATCATTTTAAAAACTTGGAAAAGAGCCCCTTAATCCCAGATTTGGGACCACACAGCCACTTTCACTGATTCCTTCCAAACCAATTATTGTTGAATTTGCAATTACCAAATTATTGTGTTATGTTGATGTCCAATGGCCGATGAGCACCAATCCGTTTTATCTGCAATTTAAAAAGGATTTACCAGTAGATTATCAACTTGATTCATGACGATGACTGCTAGCTAAGATTTTGAAAGTATGATGTTGACATGATCAGTCCAATCAAAGCTACTGTACATATAACGTGATGTGATGTCATTTTTCAGTGGCCAATGACTTCTTGGATGGGCACTTCTAATGTAACTCTATGGCAGCACCCAAGGGGCTAGAATTTTTTGAGGTCTATCCTTAGACTTGGCAGGGATGTAGTGTCCCCATGAGTTACAGAACACTGAGCCAATCACGCCGCACCGTATTTTCTGCTGGCTTGCCCCACCACCACAGAAAGCACTGAAATAGGCTGAAACACCTTCATTTTGGAGCTTCCTTACTCAAGGAAACAAAAAAGAGACCATGTTTGTAAGCGGCTTTATTAACCAAATAATATTTTTTTATACATTGTTTGCAAACTGAAATGTGACACGTACTAATGCCAACATAATATGCAAAACAGGCAAAAAATGTGGAGCTCAAAACAGGTGTGCCCTGAATGACGGGTCGTCACTGGCCATGCGTAATATGCGGTAGGCTATGTATTATGTAACTGCACAATCATCATTTTTATTCAGGTTTTTTATTTTAGGTTTAATGCATATGATTATTTGTTTTTAATTGATCATCACCTTAGAAAGCACTGTCCATTTCGTTGTGTTAGGCTTTGAAACAACATCCACAACAACCATGTTTTACATTGTTTCAACCTACTGTTCATCTTATTTCTTCAAATTTATCATCACAGTGAGGTGAGTTTTACAAGTATGATAGGCCTACTGTTTTGATACGTGTTTGATGTGATTTTCGATATAATTTGCATTGATGTCAGAGTAGTTAGAGGGAGAATTGAGCCCTGAGTACCAGGGCATGATGATAGTTAGCAAGTTGAGTACTACCAAAGCATGTCCATAGTGCACAAAAGGAGATTATGTAACTCAAAAGTCACGTGGAATTTTACTGCATTCATGACTCATGACTGCTGGTGTGGTGATAATATGATCACAGCAACAGCCCTAACCAGATTTACAGGGAATACATTGCAAAGGATGAAGAAGCTGCAGCCCTGTACTTATTGTCAGACATAAAGTATACTGAACTGATAGTGGACATACAGTACACTGGTTTTCGGGGTGCGATTGGCATGGGGTGTGGGGCAGCTGTCTGTGGATGGCTTTTGATTCATTTTATTGGATTCTTGGAGGTCTTAATCATTGTTAGGAAGAATTATGTTTTGAATCCTGTGGAATCAATTATCTTAATTTCTCTTATATTTCTAACTACATATTTTTTGGGGGCGCAATCTGAGATGGTGAGGGTTGGATATTCCTACCTTTTTTTGCCAGTCTGTTCTACTTGTTTGACAGTGTCAATAGCTATTGATCTTTCTTGCTCTTATCAATCAACAAACACTATGTATACATAAGTATTTGGACACCCCTTCAAATGAGTGCATTTGGCTATTTCAGCCGCAGCCGTTGCTGACAGGTGTATAAAATCGAGCACACAGCTGTAAGTGCTGTTATTGTAAAGAGGAAACGTCTAGGAGCAACAACGGCTCAGCCACGAAGCACACAAGCTCAGAGAATGGGACCGCCGAGTGCTGAACGCGTGCAGCGCGTACAAAATCGCCTGTCCTCGGTTGCAGCACTCACTACCGAGTTCCAAACTGCCTCTGGAAGCAACGTCATCACAATAACTGTTTGTCGGGAGCTTCATGAAATTAGTTTCCATGACCGAGCAACCGTACACAAGCCTAAGATCACCATGCGCAATGCAAAGTGTCAGCTGGAGTGGTGTGAAGCTCGCCGCCATTACACCCCCGGTGCAGTGGAAACGTTTTCTCTGGAGTGATGAATTACGCTTCACCATCTGGCAGTCCGACGGACAAACCTGGGTTTGGCGGATGCCAGGAAAACGCTACCTGTCCCAATGCATAGTGCCAAATGTTAAGTTTAATGGGAGGAGGAATAATGGTCTTGAGCTGTTCAAGCGCTAGGCCCCTTTGTTCCAGTGAAGGGAAATCTTAACGCAGCATTCTAGACGATTCTATGCTTCCGACTTTGTGTCGGAAGGTCCTGTTTGGGGAAGGTCCTGTTTCAGCATGACAATGCCCCCATGCACAAAGTTAGGTCCATACAGAAATCGTTTGTCGGTTGGTGTTGAAGAATCTTACTGACCTGCACAGAGCCCTGACCTCAACCCCATCGAACACCTTTACGCTGAATTGGAACGCTGACTGCGAGCCAGGTCTAATCGCCCAACATCAGTACCCGACCTCACTAATGCTCTTGTGGCTGAATGGAGGAGTCCCAACAGCAATGTTCCAACATCTAGTGGAAAGCCTTCCCAGAATAATGGAGGCTGTTATAGCAGCAAAGTGAGGACCAACTTTATATTAATGCCCATGATTTTGGAATGAGATGTTTGACAAGCAGTTGTCCACATACTTTTGTTCATGTGGTGTGAACTGACAGTTCGGGGTTAATGGTTACTTGGATTGTTGATACTTGACAAACCTGTCGGGTACATTAGTTTGAGTGTCGGTACAAAGGCTCGGCGTTGTGCTGTATCGTGGTTATTTGTGTAGGCCAATTTATCATGGCTGGTGTGTGTGTTTGCCTATGTTTAGCGTGTGTGTGTGTGTGTGTGTGTGTGTGTGTGTGTGTGTGTGTGTTCAGCATTTGGTATATATTACCTCCATCCTCAGACTCAGCATGGTGGATGGGACAGGTTACATGCCCACCGGACTGTTTAAAAAAATAATTAGACAAAATATATTTTGGACTTTTTGGAGTGTGTGTGGAAGGTAGGATGATGGAGTTGGCAGAAAGAAAAGCTGTGTGTGTGTGGGCACGCACTCATTTGTCTGCTTTTTTGTACACACTAGTTAAGTCAGTCAGTTAATAATTTCTTCTCAGACTTCTCCCTAAAGCTGTTTGGATGAACAATGGCTCTGTGTTATTAATTTATACTAAGACTCATGAGGAAAGGAAACGAGGGGGAAAGGAATCTCCTTTTGATGTGCCCAACCTGTCTGTGATTATTCCAAATGGCACACTATTCCATATGTAGTGCACTAGGGCCAGGGCCCATAGGCCACGTCCCAAAATTAATTCACCATATAGTGGATAGGGTGCCATTTGGGATGCATCCATAGACATTCCTCCCGCTCACACACTGTCACATTTGCATAGGGTCACACTCATCTGACTCAGCCTTCTGAAATACACCTCTTAGGGCCTGAGTGTTGCGCCAACTGTGCTTTGTTATGCTCTGCTGTTTGATCCTCATTTCTAGGATTTATTGTAAAGGAGGGATTTTAGGGATCATCTACAAAAAATAATGGAGATCTAGGCTTAGTAATTGGCTGTAGAGTGAGGAGATGTACATTTTGGGTTATGCCTTTCTGACTACACCATATGCAAATCCAGTACATATTGTTTCCACCCACCCACTCTCTCCAAGGTACACCTGCCTTCACATAGCATAAGGTTTCCTCATAACGAGGTGACTGGGGTTGATATCACATGCACTTCATCTATCCCGGCAGCCAGCACGTGGAACAGCTCACACATGACACACACAAAAGCCTAGCTATCAGCACACAATGAGCACCTTCTGCTTTCTTTCCCTCCACCCATTTGCTCTGGAAAGAAAGCGATGAGATTCAATTTGGAAAATGGTGAACTCTCCTCCTCTCGTCTCCTTTCCTCCTTCTGAGCTGGGCTGGAGAGTGTGTTTCGTGAGCAGTAGCCTTCCTCCAGCCCACTCTCTGGGTCTCTCCAGTCTGAACAGGGCCTGGTGCTCAGCCCAGAGAGCTCCACTGAGGGACGCTCCAGGGTAAGAGCCAAGCTGGACTTTCAACAGCAAAGACTCATACACACAGGCACACATAACAGTGCCTTGCGAAAGTATTCGGCCCCCTTGAACTTTGCGACTTTTTGCCACATTTCAGGCTTCAAACATAAAGATATAAAACTGTATTTTTTTGTGAAGAATCAACAACAAGTGGGACACAATCATATAGTGGAACGACATTTATTGGATATTTAAAACTTTTTTAACATACAAAAACTGAAAAATTGGGCGTGCAAAATTATTCAGCCCCCTTAAGTTAATACTTTGTAGCGCCACCTTTTGCTGCGATTACAGCTGTAAGTCGCTTGGGGTATGTCTCTATCAGTTTTGCACATCGAGAGACTGACATTTTTTCCCATTCCTCCTTGCAAAACAGCTCGAGCTCAGTGAGGTTGGATGGAGAGCATTTGTGAACAGCAGTTTTCAGTTCTTTCCACAGATTCTCGATTGAATTCAGGTCTGGACTTTGACTTGGCCATTCTAACACCTGGATATGTTTAATTTTGAACCATTCCATTGTAGATTTTGCTTCATGTTTTGGATCATTGTCTTGTTGGAAGACAAATCTCCGTCCCAGTCTCAGGTCTTTTGCAGACTCCATCAGGTTTTCTTCCAGAATGGTCCTGTATTTGGCTCCATCCATCTTTCCATCAATTTTAACCATCTTCCCTGTCCCTGCTGAAGAAAAGAAGGCCCAAACCATGATGCTGCCACCACCATGTTTGACAGTGGGGATGGTGTGTTCAAGGTGATGAGCTGTGTTGCTTTTACGCCAAACATAACGTTTTGCATTGTTGCCAAAAAGTTCAATTTTGGTTTCATCTGACCAGAGCACCTTCTTCCACATGTTTGGTGTGTCTTCCAGGTGGCTTGTGGCAAACTTTAAACAACACTTTTTATGGATATCTTTAAGAAATGGCTTTCTTCTTGCCACTCTTCCATAAAGGCCAGATTTGTGCAATATACGACTGATTGTTGTCCTATGGACAGAGTCTCCCACCTCAGCTGTAGATCTCTGCAGTTCATCCAGAGTGATCATGGGCCTCTTGGCTGCATCTCTGATCAGTCTTCTCCTTGTATGAGCGGAAAGTTTAGAGGGACGGCCAGGTCTTGGTAGATTTGCAGTGGTCTGATACTCCTTCCATTTCAATATTATCGCTTGCACAGTGCTCCTTGGGATGTTTAAAGCTTGGGAAATCTTTTTGTATCCAAATCCGGCTTTAAACTTCTTCACAACAGTATCTCGGACCTGCCTGGTGTGTTCCTTGTTCTTCATGATGCTCTCTGTGCTTTTAACAGACCTCTGAGACTATCACAGTGCAAGTGCATTTATACGGAGACTTGATTACACACAGGTGGATTGTATTTATCATCATTAGTCATTTAGGTCAACATTGGATCATTCAGAGATCCTCACTGAACTTCTGGAGAGAGTTTGCTGCACTGAAAGTAAAGGGGCTGAATAATTTTGCACGCCCAATTTTTCAGTTTTGGATTTGTTAAAAAAGTTTGAAATATCCAATAAATGTCGTTCCACTTCATGATTGTGTACCACTTGTTGTTGATTCTTCACAAAAAAATACAGTTTTATATCTTTATGTTTGAAGCCTGAAATGTGGCAAAAGGTCGCAAAGTTCAAGGGGGCCGAATACTTTCGCAAGGCACTGTACTTTAGACACACACTGAAACTGAGAAGGAGAGGCACGCACACACAACCTGCATGTCCCAGTGAATGTGCGTTTCCCACTAGTTCCTCCACCATCTGGTACCCCTCTCCATCCAGTTCTGGAGCTCTTGTCAGAGAGATCTGTAGAGCAAAAGGAAAACATCAAAACAGCAATAGATACAATTCATGCAACCTAATATTTCTACTCTCCAAACCAACACAAACTTAACCTCCTCACCACAAGCACTGACTAAAATGGTCCTGACGAACGAAGATGTACGTAAAGCAGAGGCAAACTCTAGCTTGAAACTCCTCTTAATGTGGCACAAACACACCGGTATGACTTATGTGGCGTTTTAAAGGGAGTTCCGTCAATGTGGTGTGTTACTGGAACAGAGTGTTGTTTGAGGGGTCTAGAACATGACATGCTGTTTCAATGTCTTCACTCTCTCTGTCTCTGTCTCTCTCTCTCTGTGGGTGTGTCCATCTTCCAGGGCTCTAGTCCCAAACTGACAGTTCATTGTGCAGACATCCTGGAGATCCGCCACTGCAACCGCCTGGAGATGCCCGACAACATGAACACGTTTGTTTTAAAGGTGAGGAGGAGACTCTCCTCCCCTGCTAGTGATGCTGATCCATCTTCCTGCCTTGTGTCGTGTCCCTCGCCATAAGAAAAGTGTATACGCGCAAGCACACACACACACACACACACACACACACACCCTCTGCCAAACTTGTCTGTTTCTTTCCATTCCTGTTCTTGAAGGTGTGTGTGTTCATATTTCTGTGTGTGTGTGTGTGTGTGTGTGTGTGCATACAATCTCCTTTACCACTAGTTTTGTCTCCTCCAGGTTAATCACTATCCAGGTAGTCTCATATTTGAGACGGAAAATAACCAGCAAGTCAGCTCCTGGACAACAGAAATTAAAGAATGTATCAACAGGTGAGGGACACGGCACACTGTAATGTTATCAGTACACTAGTTATTTAACATGCTACTCTCCCTCCCCATCTATTTTGTATTTTCTTCATCTAGCTTTATTCCGTGTGTGTGTGTGTGAGCGTGTTTCTCTCTGTGTGTGTGTGTGTGAGCGTGTTTCTCTGTGTGTGTGTGTGGGGAGGTATGTGCCGTGTGAAAGAGGAAGTGTGGGGGAGGTCTGAGTCTCAGTGGGGGAATCTCAGGACCTTTCTCATTTCTGCAGATGTCTGGAATTCTCCATCTCGCTTCCCCTCCTCAGACTCTGGTTTTCAGTCCAGCATGGCTTCAGCTCTGCAGCCCCCATGCCCCAAGGCCTTCAACACACACACACACAGATTTAAAATGCTAATCTTCTTGCTAACGGTTGGACTCCCTTTTATTGGGGCGCCAAACATTAAACTTCTATCTCAGAAGGCAGTGCTGTATTTGCTAGACTATCACAAGCTAGCTACTGTAGCTGTCGGAATTGCTGACAAAGGCTAATGAATGCGTCAGAGGTACATTTCTCTTATGCAGTACTGACACAGTATGGTAACACTTTTGTCATCAAAATGGACACCCTGTAAAATGGTTGAAGTGTGCAGGGAATGGTGAGCTATTGACCCTGATAGTGCTGTCATTTCCTATTTCGGATGATGGGATCGTGCTCTCTATCCATGGCATAGCTGCGCTTTCAACATGTATGTTATCAAGCTGTTCCAAATCAGGCAGTTAGTCACAGTACACAAGATTGTACTCAAGATTGTATGAGTGTGCACATTCATGAGTTTGCTCATGTGTGCATCTATTTTTAGTGTGTGTGTGTGTGTGTGTGTGTCTTAGAGAAATATATAGAGGCTTCGTCTTTCTCCTTCTGGGTGGAGGACCTGTGAATATGTATGAGGAGGAAAAACTCCCTCTCTCACTCTCTTCACAGACAGACAGTGTGTGTGATATTGGGGGTGGAGTGGAGGTATCACGTACAATAACACTAGCATTTTCAAGATTTACTGTAACAAGACATCCTTCCTGACAGAGCCCCGACGCTTTTGTGTGCCTCCGTCCTGCTGCTTCCTGTAGACTTGATGGCCCCCATCCCTCTCTCCCGCTTCCTCTTTCTTTCTTTCTTTCGTTCTTTCACTTCTCCCCTAGTGTAACCACAACTCCAAAGCTCCCGTTTGTGGTTTATATGATTGAATAAGCAGATTGTTGGATTAATATTGACCTAGTGTGATATAAATGTTTACTTTCTTGTGAGTAATGCAGTATCTTTAGGAGAGGCCAATGCACATACTGATAGGATGCATGGGGAGTGAGTAGCTCCGTTTTGTACCCTCAAAACTGTGATTCTATGTAGAAGTTAGACAATATCGTTTAAATTAAGCCTCTAAAGTCAAAAGATCAATATATGCCCAAGCAACTGGAGGAGAGTAAGCGGTCGGTTATATACAGCCACGAACCAATCTGTGTTAAGCGACGCCAACAAGCCATGGCTTCCGTTAGAGGAAAAGACAAAGAACAACTTGGAGATGCAAATGAGAGCAACGAACGGCTAAAGGATATCCAGGAAAACATAGCTGAAATGCTCTCAACGCTCCCCAAAACAAGCAAACTATTACAATCTGTTGTTAAAGAAGTAGATTTACTCAAAAGGAAAGTAGAATCTATCGTCAGATATGCATATGCAGGAGGAGCGTGGACGAATAGGACAACAAAAATGGCCTTCTGGAAACAGAAGAACTCTAAATATCTTCACATGGTATGGGAACACAGAGGATGGCGTTCACAAGTGCTGATGAAGCCCTGAACAGGCTGCAGTAAGCCTTTCCAGTTGAAAGAGAGCCCAATGCCCTGAGGAGGAAGAAGCAGAAAAAAGAGATAAGCACACTAGGCTACAAACAATGATGCCCACGACCATCTTATCGTAAATTGAGAAAATATTATTTCCCTCTCTCCCCCCCATACAATCTAGACTCCATTGTCTCCAAGTAACTGTTCTTATCTAGGAAGTAACAATATAATTAGTCAATGCCAATGAGATACATGGTCATTGAAAATACATGAAAAGACAATATTAAAAAGGAATTGTAAACCGGGTGCTTCGAGCCCTGAATCTGGATTGGCTGAAAGACATGGTACATCAGACCGTATACTATGGGTATGACAAAGCAAATCGTGTTACTGGTCTAATTACGCTAGTAACCAATTTATAATGGCAATAAGGCACCTCTGGTGTTTGTGGTATATGGACAATATACCATGGCTAAGGGATGTACCCAGGCACTCCGCGTTGCACCGGGCATAAGAACAACCCAAATACCACACCTCATCGGGCCTCATTGCTTAAATATAGCATGTACAGGTACCAGTCAAAAGTCTGCATACCTACTCATTCCAGGATTTTTCTTTATTTTTTACTATTTTCTACATTGTAGAATAATAGTGAAGACGTCAAAACTATGAAATAAGACATATGGAATCACGTAGTAACTAAAAAGGTGTTAAACAAATCAAAATATATTTTACATTTGAGATTCTTCAAAGTAGCCACCCTTTGCCTTGATGACAGCTTTGCACACTCTTGGCATTCTCTCAACCAGTTTAACCTGGAATTATTTTCCAACAGTCTTGAAGGAGTTCCCACATATGCTGAGCAACTGTTGGATGCCTTTCCTTCACTCTGCGGTCCAACTGATCCTTAACCATCTCAATTGGGTTGCGGTCTGGTGATTATGGAGGCCAGGTCATCTGATGAAACACTCCATCACTCTCCTTGGTCAAATACCCCTTATACAGTCTGGATGTGTGTTGGGTCATTGTCCTGTTGAAAAACAAACCAGATGGGATGGTGTATCGCTGCAGAATGCTGTGGTAGCCATGCTGGTTAAGTGTGCCTTGAATTCTAAATAAATCACAGACAGTGACACCAGCAAAGCACCCCCACACCATAACAGCTCCTCCTCCATGCTTTACGGTGGGAAATACACATACGGAGATCATCGGTTCACCTACATGCGTCTCACAAAGACACTGCAATTAGAACCAAAAATCTCCGGTTTGAACTCCAGACCAAAGGACAAATTTCCACTGGTCTAATGTCCATTGCTTGTGTTTCTTGGCCCAAACAAGTCTCTTCTTATTATTGGTGTCCTTTAGTAGTGGTTTCTTTGCAGCAATTTGACCATGAAGGCCTGATTCACACACTCTTCTAAATAGTTGATGTTGAGATGTGTCTGTTACTTGAACTCTGAAGCATTTATTTGGTCTGCAATTTCTGAGGCTGGTAAACTCTAATGAACTTATCCTCTGCAGCAGAGGTAACTCTTCATGTCTTAAAGTAATGATGGACTGTCGTTTCTTTTTGCTTATTTGAGCTGTTCTTACCAGAATATGGACTTTGGTCTTTTATCAAATAGGGCTATCTTCTGGGGGGAAAGCATATGGTTGTCGAACACTTAACCACATCTGCTGACAATCTCTTTTTCTTGCAAGAGTTACATTTTTTTTTTAAAAGAGAGAAATGTATTATTTAAAGAGGAGCTGGATTGGAGAGGCCCATGCTGCCACCTACTGTAGTAACAGTAGAGGTGTACGCATCCTGATAAATGAGAATACATGGGAATGGTATGAAGTCCAAAAGTTATGGTCGGACCTAGAAAGTTAGCTGAACAAAAATGTAAATGCAACATTCAACAATTTAATTTTACAGAGTTGCAGTTCATATGAGTAAATCAGTAAATTGAAATAAATGAATTAGACACTAATCTATGGATTTCACATGAATGGGAAAACAGATACCTTTAAAAAAAAATGGGCCTCACAATGGGCTTCAGGTTCTCGTCACAGTATTTTTGTGCATTCAAACTGCCATCGATAAAATGCAGTTGTGTTCATTGTCCGTATCTTATAACTGCCCATACCATAACCCCAACGCCACCATGTGTCACTCTGTTTACAATGTTGACATCAGCAAACCGCTTACCCACACGATGCCATACACGTGGTCTGTGGTTTTGAGGCCGGTTGGACATACTGCCAAATTCTCTAAAACAATGTTGGCGGCGGCTTATGATAGAGAAATTAACATTCTCTTGCAACTGCTCTGGTGGACATTCCTGCAGTCAGCATGCCAATTGCACACTCCGTCAAAACTTGAGACATCTGTCGCATTGTGTTGTGTGACAAAACTGCACATTTTAGAGTGGGCTTTTACTGTGCCCAGTACAAGATGCACCTGTGTAATGATCATGCAGGTTAATCAACTTCTTGATATGCCACACCTTTCAGGTGGATGGATTATCTTGGCAAATGAGAATCGCACACTAACACGGATGTAACCACAATTGTGCACAACATTTGAGAGAAATAAGCTTTTTATGTGAGTATGAGAAATGTCTGGGATCTTTTATTTCAGCTCATGAAACATGGGACCAACACTTTACATATTGCATTTATATTTTTGTTCAGTATACAATGTACACTTACTTTTAATCCATCTGTCTGCATATTTCAAGACATGGCATATGGGGTTGTCGTGAGATACCCAATGGGCTAAATCCCTAGCAAACACAGGTGATTAATCAAATTGCATTCTATACTGAAGATCATGATTAGGTGATTATTGGAGTCAGGTGTGTTAGCTGGGGCTGAGGCAAAACTGTGACACCAATCAGGCACTCGAGGACTGGAATTGCCCACCCCTGGGATAGACGATTCTCTTCTCGTCACTCATCTTGAAAAGATGTATCAATCAGTCCGCCATCATTAACACAATGGAAAAATCTAATTATTTATTTACATAGTACATTTCAGCCTTGTGCAGTTGATGGCAGCGTCATGTCAAGAAGGATGGGCTAACATTTTAGCCCAGTCTGGATTGGCTGCTGCTAACTGAAGTCCTTGTTTATTACACAGGTCTGGCAGCGTGGATTTGGAGCTCCTAACCTACCCTGTGGACAATGCTGCGATGGCCAAACGGAGAGGGAACTCCGAGTCAGGGAGTCAGGGTGGGTGTCAGGGACAGGAAGGGTCGGACCCCAACCTGGAAGTGTGTAACAATTAATATCTCAGGATGATATTGTATCTTTATGTTTGAAATGATGCTGTAGTGGTTGGCCCAGTCACTTGTAACGGTTTGAGGAGTTGTGGGTATGATTCCTGCATGGGCTGCATGTATATCTTATGAACATTCCGGCAGGGCGACAGGTAGCCTAGGGGTTAGTGTTGGACCAGTAACAGAAAGGTTGGTGGTTTGAATACCCGAGTCAACAAGGTAATCAGTATTTTGTTGATTTTTCCCTTGAGCAAGGCAATTAACCCAAATTTGCTCTATACGACTATACTACACCATACTACTATGGCTGACCCTGTTAAATAACAAATTTCACTGCAACTATCCAGTGGGTGTACCCCCCAAAAGATGAGCTATTTGTGGATCAAAGGGTCTGCTAAATGACCATGTTACATTCTATTCTTACACTTCCCTTGTTGTCCCCCCACTAGGAACTGCGACCTATGCCCTCTCGGAGCAGGTGTTCCATAAGACTGACCACTTCCTGTGTTCATACCCCTGGTTCCACGGGCCCATCTCGCGGGTCAAGGCGGCCCACCTGGTCCAGAACTTGGGCCTGGAGGGCCATGGAGTGTTCCTAGTGAGGCAGAGTGAGACTCGCCGCGGAGACTACGTCCTCACCTTCAACTACCAGAGCAAGGCCAAGGTGGGGTGCACACACCTTGGATCTACCATAGGTTCTAGAAGAATACCTTCTTAGTTTTTGATATCATGAAGATGTCTGAATAAAAGCATCATTGACATTGTTGTTCATGTCGATGTATCTCCCTCCGCCTCTCTCTTTCTGCAGCACCTGCGTCTGTCTCTAACAGAGTGGGGTCAGTGTAGGGTGCAGCACCTGCGCTTCCCATCCGTCATGGACATGCTCAGTCACTTTCGCCTCTACCCCATACCCCTGGAGTGTGGCACTGCCTGTGACGTCACCCTCTCAAGCTTCGTGGTGGCTAACTCCCAAGGTGAGCCCTCGTCACTGACCCCTGACCTACACTGGACACAAAACACCCGCCCCCACCAATACTTTTGAACTTAGGACTACTGCTAACACTTAACTTTACATAAATGTATTTTTTTTAAAAATTGCACACAAAGAAAATACAATTTTATTATAGATATGCCATAAACAACTACTTGGATATAAATTATATGGGAATCCGCACAGGATGTGCAAGTGAAATCCTTTATGTCAGCATAAATAATGTTATGTCATTGTGTCCTCTCTCTCAGGTCAGATCTCAGCGGCTGTTCTGGTTCCCTTCTCCCTGAACTGCTGGAGCTCCGAGCCCAGCCTGGCCCACTGCAGCCCAGCCATCTGCCCCAGCCTGCTCCCCTCAGCAGGCCCCTCTCCAGGCCCCCTGCCCCAGCCCGGACACCCTCATCTATACACCGCTCCCCTCCCAGACCTCCCCACCTCGGGTCCCCTGCGTCGGAGCGAGTCGGTGGGCCGCAGAACCCTACTGCGTCACCCCAACCCCCACCCACCCTTTACTCAGCGAGACTCCGACTACGAACTGGAGCCAGACAGGGGCCGCAAGCGGGCCATCGACAACCAGTACATGTTCCTCTGACCGGCCGACTCCCTTTCTCCCTGTCACAGCCGGCCCAGAGGTCACCGCAAAACTCCAAGCAAGTGCCAGATGGACTCATGAGTGAACGTGTATGCCCAAGTTGAGGTCTGTTTCATGGTGGGGGTGACAGAGTTCATTATGAATGTATTTTTAGGAAAGTGTTTAATATTATATGATTATTCTCATTTTATAAAGCGGATGTCGTTGTTTTAAGGGATGTTGCTACATGGGAGTGAGTGGCACTGATGTGGAAGGTCTTCCCTCAGGCAGGGGAGCGGGGCACCCTCACTGCCTCTCCCTCCCCTTTAATAGGGGTCTGTTTAAGGGCCCTGAAGCGTTGTGCAACACTCCCTCCCCTCCACACACACACTCTATTTTATAGTGTATTCTAATGATACCCTGTGTATTTGAAATGCACACATTCTGTGCATTGTGTATTTTAATTCGCTGACTATTTTTGTTGGAAAACCGAAGGTGTTGAAAAAGGAACCTAACAAACTGTGTGGAGCCTTCCATGTAGGTTTGGTTCAGTCTCACTGTTGGGGTATGTATTGACGTTAAACCTCCCGAGACGGGACTGAACAAGGGAGTTAACCCCATAAAGAAAGAGGTCGGGAGGGGACCCACCCTATTCTAGAATCCCTGTTCCCCTCCACAGCCTCGACTCTCAAGCCCTGTGCACAACTCTTATATAACACATTTCACACAATGTTCGTGATATAACACTTTGTCTGCCCAAACATGTTTACACAACCATTGTGCAAACATGTTTACACAACCATTGTGCAAAACTCTGTTGTATCACAAGCATTGTACCTGTATTGTACAACTTGAATGTGTATGGGGCAAAATATTAGCATGTTAATTTCCTGTTAGCATTAAAGTCCTTACCTTCATAGCATTAACTTCTTTCATCTTAACATTGTTCTCTCCAGCTCTATGACTCAAGGACAAAGCTGGACCTTTCTGAAGGCATTTGTTTTCTGCTAGTTAAATGTTTCCCTTCTATGGCTTCTTAATCAGCGAGCTCTTGAAAGAGACAAACGTCACCAAAGAAAATGTGAGGAAAAGACTGCACTCCCTTGCTTTTACTAAGGACCCTCGTGTGCATGGCCCCTTAACACATTTTATGTAAGCAACCGTTCTGGTGTACATTTTTGTTTATTAATTAAACTTTCTTTAACATACCAGTACCCATCACTTTTCCTGTATGGACATCTTCTTTCCCTTGCCTAACACTAACTTAGCAGTGAAACCTTAATCATTGAGTTGTACAGCTTACCCCCTAGAAGTCCTACAGTATTTATGGTCGTTTATTTCTTATCATAGAAATGCTCAAAGGCATGTTGATTTCCTTTTTAAATGACCAGGACATCGACTTGCCCTGAAAGGAGAGGTCTTTTTCATTGCATGACCCAGCTAAAAATCAAGGAATTTTACAATCAGGTACCTTCCGATATTGAAACTGACTTTGTCAAAGGTTAGACAATTGCAGGCAAGTATGGTTTGTTTTCTGTGCTTAAATTGAAACTAATCCCAAACCCCAATCTGTTCTGCAAATGCGTAAGGAAAGCAACGGTATCATTGACTTATCAGTCCCTTTGACCTGTAGCCAGAAAGACTGTGCCTTGCCTGAAAACTGCTGTTGCTTTGAACCTCAGGGCGTGATGTGTTTGAACTTAGTGCAATAAATGAGGTATTTCCAATAATATAGCTTAATTAACCTGTACATTGTCTTTGCACTCAATCATATTGGGAAAACAAATCACACCAAGAGTTCTGGCAAGCTTAGTGCATTCCACTACTGTAGACAGGTGTTGAAGAGTGAGCAACACCAGTCTGTCTGCACATATCACGTTAGTTTTATACTCCAAAATGGCCCCAACGTACCTCAGGCCCATGTATTAGAACATTTATTTTGCCCGGTCAGTCAAGCAATCTGACATTGTTCAAGTTCAACTGATTTAATGTGTCTTCTCAATACTGTTATGTTATGTATTCGCACTAAACATTCCATTAAACCAAAGCTTTCCATCTGTCAATCTTTGATCAATTGTTACATTTCCTTAAGTTATAAGCATTCTAAGTTATATCAACTGTATATTTGACTTTTGAAAATATAAAGCTAACCCCCAAAAAATGTACCTACAACAGCATTTGTGACTATGAAAAAGCTTGTTTTTCTGCAAATATTACTTTGACAGGTCTCTGACGTATAAAACAGCATTGTATGGCTCCTGCACATAGCCCTATAATGCTTTCACCGGTCTAGTCTTTTCAGATCTGTGAACAGAGGGGGCTGGGGTTCAAATAGAACTGGGATGTGAAAGTGAGTGAACCAAGAGACGTGTGAAACATGAGCGTTGTTTATACCTGGTGGCAACCTGCATCCTGATCTCATTCACATTCTGCTGACATTAAGACCAGTATAGACTCACCTCCAGAAGTAGTCAGGGATACATTGATTTGTTAAATGAAAGCAGTGGGCAGAGCTTAGTGACAGGTCAGGGGGTGGAGTTTACAGGTGAGCGTCAAATAAAGGCCTTTAAGGATGGTAGGTTGGAGGGCGATAATTATTCTAAATGACTTACTGAGCAGCCTTATCTATGCTGGTGCAGTGTACTAGGCTAGGTCACAGGTTCTAATCTCGCAGATGATTTTTTTTTTAAGGATGGTCATATACCACCCTCTAAAATCAACGGGATAGGGACCAGAAAGTCACAAATTCTTGCCGATGCCCGTTCTTACATGTGAACCTTGCTTGGCCATTTGCAACTGACTTTGGACCAATTTAACTACAATGCATATTTACTGGAAATTTTAATTGTAATTCGTATCTGTCAAAGCCACTGACAAACATATCCCTAATTTTTTTTAGACATCAATGAGTGGCATTACAAAATTAACACTTGATTATACATAGAACGCAAAAACACACAAGACTGCCAATACAGCTCTGTTTAAAAAAAAAAAAAGTTTATTTTTCCCCCAAATGTTTTATATTATTTATATTATCTACAAAGTAAAAGTTACATAATGGTCAGGTGAGAAGTGGGATCACTTTAGCCATCATAATTAATAATGTTTGTCCTTTAGGCCAAACTTGTTATTAATTACAGGGAGATTTTAATTAGTTTTAGTTTGGTTAAAACCTGTTCTGAAGTCTTGAATGCAGCAGCTGTTAAACAGTAACACTGTTTAAGTAGGAAGAATTTCCATATCAAGGTGCAGATCATTATCTTTCTCTCAATTGGCAAGCTGAATCAGGTTTCTTAAAAAGGTGTGTGTGGGGAAGAGAGAGGGTATCCTTTGTTATTAATCAAACTCTTAATAAAACCTCTCCAATGCAACAACCTGTGGAACATTCTTTATGACTGGGAGAGGAAAGCATGTGTAGTAGCATGACGAGAGATCTGCGTCAAGACCCTTGAAGAGAGCGAGGGCTGGATAAGGGGTCCATGTTCTCAGTAGCACCCTCCACAGCTGCTACTGATGGTGCTGTTGCACTGGAGGGACACAAAACGGAGGAAATCAGTGAAATTGGCCAGTCGTGGTTAGAATATTTATCATCAAATCAAATGTGAAATGCTTACTTTACAAGCCCTTAACCAACAATGCAGTTCAAGAAAGAGTGTTAAAATATTTACTACTACTAGGAGGAGGGGGGGGGGGGGAGGAGGAGGAGGTGTAAATGTGTGTAAATAGTCCGGATGGCCATTTCATCAGTTGTTCAGCAGTCTTATGGCTTGGGGGTAGGAGCCTCTTGGTCCATAGCACTTATTACAAGAATTTCAGCTAAATGTATCATTAACGATAAGGCTGGGGAAAATTAGATCAAACATTGACGTGATGAACAAACATATTTGCCCCAATTTAATACTTGGAAGTGTGTTTAGTTGAACAAGCAGTACAGAGACATATGTCAGGTGATTCCCGCCCCCGAGGCATATAGGGATGGGGTGATGTACCTTGGGGGTGTGCCAAGTAAGAGAAGTGTGTAGTGGAGGACACTGGGATGGGGTTGAGGGCATTCTGGGAGAGTTGGGGGCCGCCTGGCTGCTGGGTGGCCATCAGCATCATCTGAGGGTGGCCAGGGTGGGAGGGAACCATCCCAGACTGCATATGGGCCTAGGAGGAAGAGAAAGCGAGAGAGAACATTAGTAGAAAGAGATACATACAACTGTTACTGACTCCATAAAAAGGTTGTGTTTTTGTTCCTGGGACCACTAACCTGTTCATATAGTATGTACTCAGAGTGAAGTGAAGGGCTTCTGAAGGTGGAGCTCACCTGCTGCATGTGGGCCATGTGGGAGGGGTTGTAGCCGTGCTGCATCTGCTGGGGGTGGAGGTAGACGGCCTGCTGGGCCGAGGGGAAGCTGCCCTGGGGGGACTGGGGGTTGGTCCCCGGGGTCATGGATGGCGGGGTAGGGGCCAGGGCCTGGTACATCTGCTGCTGGGGCTGGTTGCCCATGTGCAGGGCCTGGGCGGCTGCAGCCTGGTGCTGTTGGACGGGGCTGGGAGCCGGGTGGTTTCCCCCATGCTGCCCGCCCTGCTGGGCCTGGCCTGTGGGCGTGGCCGAGGGTTGGGGGTGCTGGTACTGCTGCGGCATGGGGCCTTGTGACACTGGAAGCACAAAACAAAGACTGGGTTATTGGCATGGACCAGATTGAATGTAGAGTGTTTGCTTTACCACAATAAAGTTATCTAAACGTACATATATTTTTTTTTTTACTGGGATGAGTATGCAACGCTATTACAAATCTCTCAACTTCCGGTCCCTGAACATAAATTATGTAGCTATTTTTTGTTCTGGGTGCCAAGATAAAGTACACAAAGACTAAACAAAGTGACAATAGAGTGACACAGAGGGGGGTGGGGGGCGTTGCTTACCATACATGGTGTGAGTCTGCTCGCCATACTGGGTGGTGGAGGAGACTAGCTGGCCGGGCTGGCCGTGGTTGGGAGGGGCCATCATCCTGGCCTGACTCTGCATCACCGGGCTGAACACATGCTGAGCCTGGGGGGGCACACATTGCTTGTGCCCTATTCACAATACACTGCTAATGACTTAAAGGCATACATGCCAATCTTTTGTGATACCTTTATGGACCGTGGAAAGCTGTGAGTCGAGTTGTAATTTTGGCAGATTGTTACCTGTGACTGGTAGTGGGGCATCTGCTGCATCAGTTGCTGGCTGGTAAACTGCTGTGGGCTGCAGGTGAAGTACTGGGCTGAATAGGTGGGGCTTTGGGCTACAATGGGCGGCCCCGCGGCTTGGGCTGGGTGCATCATTGTGGGTGTGCCCTGGGGGTGGTGCTGGTCTGACCTCTGCTGGGGCATGTTGGCTACTGCAGCAGCCAGTGGAACACAACATCCAGGATTACAGGAAAGTTGAAGTTGGAAGTTTACATACACTTAGGTTGGAGTCATTAACACTCATTTTTCAACCATTCCACAAATGTCTTGTTAACAAACTATAGTCTTGGCAAGTCGGTTAGGACATCTACTTTGTGCATGACACACGTAATTTTTCCAACAATTGTATCACAATTCCAGTGAGTCAGGGGTTTACATACACAAAGTTGACTGAGCCTTGAAACAGCTTGAAAAATTCCAGAAGATGATGTCATGGCTTTAGAAGCTTCTGGCTAATTCACATTATTTGAGTCAATTGGAGGTGTACCTGTGGATGTATTTCAAGGCCTACCTTCAAACTCAGTGCCTCTTTGCTCGACATCATGGGAAAATCAAAAGAAATCAGCCAAGACCTCAGAAAAAAACATTTAGACCTCCACAAGTCTGGTTCATCCTTGGGAGAAACTTCCAAACGCCTGAAGATACCACGTTTATCTGTACAAACAATAGTACGCAAGTATAAACACCATGGAACCACGCAGCCGTCATACTGCTTAGGAAGGAGACGTGTTCTGTCTACTAGAGATTAACGTACTTTGGTGGAAAAAGTTAAAATCAATCCCAGAAGAACAGCAAAGGACGATGTGAAGATGCTGGAGGAAACAGGTACAAAACTATCTATAGCCACAGTAAAACTAGTCCTATATCCACATAACCTGAAAGGCCGCTCAACAAGGAAGAAGCAACTGCTTCAAAACCGCCATAAAAAAAATCCAGACTATGGATTACAATTGCACATGGGGACAAGGATCGTACTTTTTGGAGAAATGTCCTCTGGTCTGATGAAACAGAAATAGAACTGTTTGGCCATAATGACCATCGTTATGTTTGGAGGAAAAAGGGGGATGCTTGCAAGCCGAAGAACACCATCCCAGGGGTGGAAGCATCATGTTGTGGGGGCGCTTTGCTGCAGGAGGGACTGGTGCACTTCACAAAATAGATGGCTTCATGAGGAGGGAAGATTATGTGGATATATTGAAGCGACATCAGTTAGGAAGTTACAGCTTGCTCGCAAATGCCTCTTCCAAATGGACAATGACCCCAAGCATACTTCCAAAGTTGTGGCAAAATGGCTTAAGGACAACAAAGTCAAGGTATTGGAGTGGCCATCACAAAGCCCTAACCTCAATCCCATAGAGAATTTGTGGGCAGAACTGAAAAAGCATGTATGAGCAAGGAGGCCTACAAACCTGACTCAATTACACCAGCTCTGTCAGGAGGAATGGGCCAAACGCACTGTGGGAAGCTTGTGGAAGGCTACCCGAAACGTTTGACCCAAGTTAAACAATTTAGAAGGCAATGCTACCAAATACTAATTGAGTGCAAGTAAACTTCTGACCCACTGGGAATGTGATGAAATAAATCACCCTACTATTATTCTGATATTTCATATTCTTAAAATAAAGTGGTGACCTAACTGACCTAAGACAGGGAATTTTTATGAGGATTAAATGTCAGGAATTGTGAAAAACTGAGTTTAAATGCATTTGGCTAAGGTGTATGTAAACTTCCGACTTCAACTGTATGTGCACAGCCTTCTTAAATTCAATATTAGTCTACAATACTGAATTTACCCTATATACATGGTCTCCAAAAGCACTGTTAATCAGAGCAGCTCCCCAGCAGTTCGCTTCCCAGCAGACTAGACAGCAATATCTAACACCGCTACGACCCCATGCAGGCCAGGTGTTAAACTAAAAATGTACCTGCACACGTGATCTTATTCTCTTTTGACTCCATCCATTCGAATGTGTGTCGGACATACCCAGATGCTGAACTGTGCAATTAGTGAAGACAGGGACAGACAGCATTGGCAGTGAGCATTCTCACCTTTACCTGGTCTGTAGGGCTTGGACTGGCTCACCGTCATATGAGGCATCTGGACATGGTACATTGCTGGAGACTGAGAGATGAGATCAGAAGCAAACGTTTAGCCAACTGAAACCTTCCATTGATTCTCCGACCCCCACCCTTTCAACTTTTGACTCCCTTCTCATCCACCCTCACTCCTTGTTCACAGCATGCCGTGTGGACTTGAAGTGAGAAGAAAGGTTGGCTGGGTAATTTACCTTAGGCCACATGGATACAGTGCAGCTGTCCACCAATGGGTTCCAACATAGCCCATTTACTAACCTGGATGACCATGCACTTCTTATTCTATATCTATCTGCAAACATTAATGAAGGCTTATCAAATAAAGACGTGAGAATTGCTCTGCATTGTGTCAGTGTTTGTAAACTCTGAGCAAGAATGGCATAATACTAGTCATATTATTCTAGGCCTGGGAGAAAGAGTAAGAATGTCACTTAAGAAAGCTGTTAAAACAAGAATGAGGTTAAGTTCTTGATAACTATTGCCAATTGCAATAACAAATTGGCAAACCAACATCTGATGAGACATATTCAAGCAAGCAAAACATCTCATACGGATTTTGGCAAAAAAGGTAAGAAACAAGTAGATAGCTTAAGAAATGCACGAACCTTCCAGATAATGCTTTTCTAATGGAGAGAGAGGAAAGGGAGAAAAGAAAAAAAAAGAACCATTCTTTAGTTGCTCGTTTTTTTTCTTTAACCAGAAATAATTCTCTGAACTCAAATGACCGATGTTAGATTACCAACAATTTCTTATAGCAAATTCAAAACCAAAATATATTTTAGAACATTAAATCACTTAGCAACAGCGACTCCAGAGAAATCACAATCACACCATTATATTATTTCACAACAGATTAACTTGTCTCACAAACTGCATTCACTCAGAGCTCTATATTACTTCCAACTACCCTATAACAAAACACTTATCTTCAAGGCTACACAAAAGTTTAAAAATGAGAGATTCAAGTCAGAGAAAACATTCATTCAACCTCGACTTGAACCAACCTAAAGACTCTGGAAATGTCACAAACCAATATAAACAAGCAATAGGCTACTGTACATGACTTCACACACGATGAGTTTATGGCTGTGGAATGGTGAAGACCGGTCAAAGTGGGGAATGGTGAAACGGTGACCAGACAGGCCAAAGTGTGGAATGGTGAAACGGTGACCAGACAGGCCAAAGTGAGAGGAGAGAGCCTCTAACAAGTGCATGCCACAACTGCATATCCAAATTCAGCTGGACCACACAAATACACCCCCCCTTCCTGTTGCATGATACATTCCTTGCAAGGAGAGAGATGCAACAGAGAGGAGAGAGAGATATGACGGGAAAGGAGGCCAACTAAATATTTTAGAACACTCATACATTTTCCTTGCTGCTTAGGAACTCTGCATGCCAATCATGAACCAATTATCATTCAAGGGTATGTCTGAGCTTCCACAAGTACTCTTCTGAGCTGCAGAGGCATGCAGGTGGGATGGAGAGTGTGTGCATGTGTCTCACCTGAACTCCAGGGCTGACTGGGGTCAGAGGGTACATCTGGGGGAAGCAGACCGTCTGGCTGTAGACTTGTTGGGGCTGCTGCACCACGATGGAGGGGCTGGGCTGGCCCTGTGGCCGCGGGGGGGTTGGAGTGGTGGCCGGTTTGTGCTGCAGGCCACACACACACACACACGACAGGGAAACTCTATAAAAGTCACTACAGCTTAAAAAGGAATGTCTGTCAAGTGGCAAAGTCAAAAAGCAGGATGAGAATAGTTACTCGGGCAGTCAGACAACTAACCTGAGTATTGAACACCCTGGGTTTGAACTCATGGGCATTAGGATTGAGAGTCGACTTTATGATTTGACTGCGGACCGGGAAAAAAGAACAGTTAAGAGAAAATCATTTTTTCCCTCAACGTGAGCAATCCCTTGAGTTCCAGGATGATACATTTTTCGCTGGTCAGTTGTCTTTTTGAGCCACGTTCCGTTATTTGTGCTTACCCTCAAAGAGGCCCATTCTAAAACACCAACTCAAATAGAAATAATGGGAGCAAATACGTGGCCATGACACTCACTCTTTGACTGGCTCCTTTTCTTCTTTGTCCTCAGGCTTGGCCCCTCCGCTGAAGGTGGGTGCAGACGTCTGGACACCCTGCGAGGTCACGTCAGGCCCCCTCTTCTGCTCCGGGGCAGGACAGAGGGTAGAGGAGGATGGTGCTCCAGGGCTGCCTGCCTTGCTGCTCCCGGTGGGGGCCACGTTGCCCTCCTCAGACCACTCCAAACCCTTGTCCAGAGGAAGCTCCTTGGGCTTCTCTCCCGCGGCATCTGGTGGAGGCTTGGTCATCTGCTCAAACTGTGGATCTGGGTTCGAGCTGGACTGCAACTGAGCGAGAGAAAGAGCGTTTTGATCGCAAGCCGAGAGTAAGTCAATACGACTAGCAATGAAGAATTGGTAGTTAGCTATCCACGAAGAATTGACAGCATAATATTTGTTTTAGGTTGGTTGGACAGGTGTCTTTTATACTGATAACAAGTTCAAACAGATGCCATTAATACAGGTAACGAGTGGAGGACAGAGGAGCCTCTAAAATAAGAAGTTACAGGTCTGTGAGAGCCAGAAATCTTACTTGTTTGTAGGTAAACAAATACTTATTTTCCACCATAATTTGCAAATAAATTCATTAAAAATCCCACAATGTGATTTTCTGGATTATTTTTCTCATTTTGTCTGTCATAGTTGAAGTGTACCTATGGTGAAAATTACAGGCCTCATCTTTTTAAGTGGGAGAACTTGCACAATTGGTGGCTGACAATACTTTTTTGCCCCACTGTATCTTGTAAAGTTTCTATTGCCATTGTCCTGGCAGGAAAAAGGTTCAGTAAATGGTGAGGTGCAGCCAGTGAGAGGTAATACAGCAGGGAGGAGTGCGAGTGCCTCTCAAATGTAGGTTGTCCACCCACTCTGCCCACTCTGAAAATGCACTATGGTGATTAAATGTCACATCCTTATGTTCTAAAATACATTTTACCAAGACAAATATGATTAACCATGTTCTGAATCGTTCAGTGGGGTCTTTCATTAAGAGCCAGTTTGCGCTGTTCTGTGAAGGGAGTAGTACACAGCGTTGTACGAGATCTTCAGTTTCTTGGCAATTTCTCGCATGGAATAGACTGACGAGTTCCAGAAGAAAGTTCTGTTTCTGGCAATTTTGAGCCTGTAATCGAACCCACAAATGCTGATGTTCTAGATACACAACTAGTCTAAAGAAGGCCAGTTTTATTGCTTCTTTAATGAGCGCAACAGTTTTCAGCGGTGCTAACATAATTGCACAAGGATTTTCTAATGATCAATTAGCCTTTTAAAATGATAAACTTTGATTAGCTAACACAATGTGCCATTGGAACACAGGAGTGATGGTTGCGGATAATGGGCCTCTGTACGCCTATGTAGATATTCCATAACAAAAATCTTCCGTTTCCAGCTACAATAGTAATTTACAACATTAACAATGTCTACACTGTATTTCTGATCAGTTTGATGTTATTTTAATGAACAAAACATGTGCTTTTCTTTCAAAAACAAGGACATTTCTAAGTGACCCCAAACTTTTGTATTTCATAACCTAATATATCCGATAATAAGCACCGAGCTCTGTTGCCATATCTGTGCAGGTTTCGGGCGAACAACTTGAGAATTTTACATGTTGTGGTGGTTGTCGTCTTTAAAAAGTTGTTTTAACAGGTTACAAAAATAAAAATTAGCATAACACGAGCTGAATTCAATAGAAAAGGCTTTGAAAATAAAAAGCTTGTTGTATGCTCAGCATTCCGTTGACATCTCACAGAGATCCGCTTGTTTTTCTGAGAAATATATATTTTTAATGGAATTTTAAAATATGAAAAGCATATACTAAAATACTACATCGTCTCTCAAAATTGATATCCATCTTACCGCTATATTGTTTTATGTCCTGCGGAGAAGATGACGAGTTCAACAGGAAAGTGAGCCTGTCAGGTAGTCAGTAGCATTAATTCTTGCACAGAATCCATTGATTTAGTCACCCAAACTCTTGCCATCCTACAAGGGTAAAAACTTTTGAACAGATTATGAAAGAGACATGAGGTTTGGACCATAGCATATCGATTGCGCAACCAGGGGTGGAAAGACCTTGGATCATTGTTACTCTAACTTCCGCAACGCATATAAGGCCCTGCCCCACCCTCCTTTCGGAAAAGCTGACCACGACTCCATTTTGTTGATCCCTGCCTACAGACAGAAACTAAAACAAGAGGCTCCCACGCTGAGGTCTGTCCAACGCTGGTCCGACCAAGCTGACTCCACACTTCAAGACTGCTTCCATCACGTGGACTGGGACATGTTTCGTATTGCGTCAGATAACAATATTGACGAATACGCTGATTCGGTGTGCGAGTTCATTAGAACGTGCGTTGAAGATGTCGTTCCCATAGCAACGATTAAAACATTCCCTAACCAGAAACCGTGGATTGATGGCAGCATTCGCGTGAAGGACAATACAGTGCCACTGACACGGCCTGCAACGAAAACATGCGGACTCTCCTTCACTGCAGCCGAGGTGAGTAAGACATTTAAACGTGTTAACCCTCGCAAGGCTGCAGGCCCAGACGGCATCCCCAGCCGCGCCCTCAGAGCATGCGCAGACCAGCTGGCCGGTGTGTTTACGGACATATTCAATCAATCCCTATACCAGTCTGCTGATCCCACATGCTTCAAGAGGGCCACCATTGTTCCTGTTCCCAAGAAAGCTAAGGTAACTGAGCTAAACGACTACCGCCCCGTAGCACTCACTTCCGTCATCATGAAGTGCTTTGAGAGACTAGTCAAGGACCATATCACCTCCACCCTACCCGACACCCTAGACTCACTCCAATTTGCTTACCGCCCAAATAGGTCCACAGACGATGCAATCTCAACCACACTGCCCTAACCCATCTGGACAAGAGGAATACCTATGTGAGAATGCTGTTCATCGACTACAGCTCGGCATTCAACACCATAGTACCCTCCAAGCTCGTCATCAAGCTCGAGACCCTGGGTCTCGACCCCGCCCTGTGCAACTGGGTACTGGACTTCCTGACGGGCCGCCCCCAGGTGGTGAGGGTAGGCAACAACATCTCCACCCCGCTGATCCTCAACACTGGGGCCCCACAAGGGTGCGTTCTGAGCCCTCTCCTGTACTTCCTGTTCACCCACGACTGCGTGGCCACGCACGCCTCCAACTCAATCATCAAGTTTGCGGACGACACAACAGTGGTACGCTTGATTACCAACAACGACGAGACGGCCTACAGGGAGGAGGTGAGGGCCCTCGGAGTGTGGTGTCAGGAAAATAACCTCACACTCAACGTCAACAAAACTAAGGAGATGATTGTGGACTTCAGGAAACAGCAGAGGGAACACCCCCCTATCCACATCGATGGAACAGTAGTGGAGAGGGTAGCAAGTTTTAAGTTCCTCGGGAAATACACATCACAGACAAACTGAATTGGTCCACTCACACAGACAGCATCGTGAAGAAGGCGCAGCAGCGCCTCTTCAACCTCAGGAGGCTGAAGAAATTCGGTTTGTCACCAAAAGCACTCACAAACTTCTACAGATGCACAATCGAGAGCATCCTGGCGGGCTGTATCACCGCCTGGTACGGCAACTGCTCCGCCCACAACCGTAAGGCTCTCCAGAGGGTAGTGAGGTCTGCACAACGCATCACCGGGGGCAAACTACCTGCCCTCCAGGACACCTACACCACCCGATGTTACAGGAAGGCCATAAAGATCATCAAGGACATCAACCACCCGAGCCACTGCCTGTTCACCCCGCTATCATCCAGAAGGCGAGATCAGTACAGGTGCATCAAAGCTGGGACCGAGAGACTGAAAAACAGCTTCTATCTCAAGGCCATCAGACTGTTAAACAGCCACCACTAACATTGAGTGGCTGCTGCCAACACACTGACACTGACTCAACTCCAGCCACTTTAATAATGGGAATTGATGGGAAATGATGTAAATATATCACTAGCCACTTTAAACAATGCTACCTTATATAATGTTACTTACCCTACATTATTCATCTCATATGCATACGTATATACTGTACTCTATATCATCGACTGCATCCTTATGTAATACATGTATCACTAGCCACTTTAACTATGCCACTTTGTTTACATACTCACCTCATGTATATACTGTACTCGATACCATCTACTGTATCCTGCCTATGCTGCTCTGTACCATCACTCATTCATATATCCTTATGTACATATTCTTTATCCCCTTACACTGTGTATTGTGTATAAGACAGTAGTTTTGCAATTGTTAGTTAGATTACTTGTTGGTTATTACTGCATTGTCGGAACTAGAAGCACAAGCATTTCGCTACACTCGCATTAACATCTGCTAACCATGTGTATGTGACAAATAAAATTTGATTTGATTCGTTTTCTTAGAGGATTATCTACACAATTAACATTATTTTACCCATTGGTAAAAATAGACGCTTTTGATTGGACACCCTATCCTAAATGTAATATTTGATGCATTATCCACATAAGAACATTCTCAAGAGAACGTCTGCTGAGAATGCACTCAGAACATGAGGGGAGACAGTAGTATGTATATTGAGAAACACCGTAAGATTCTTTGTGACAACTTCTGTATTTTACTGTCAATACTTCTTAATGAAGGAAAGTGACACTACAATAAATGCCTGATAGTGAGGACACTTAACTTACCCTAAAATCAACACTACATTTCTTTAAGTTGTCTATTTGTTTTCTGTGGTCCGGTGCCATGGAGGGGGGTCCTGCAGCGAAAGAGAAATAAAGAGAGAGAGAGAGGAGACATCGATAATTTCCCCGCTACAGTTTCATTTGAGACTTTGAAATATAATCTTCCTAAAAAGTGAGCTGTGTCCATGCTGCAGACCTTTAGAGAGGGGTCTGCTGATACTAGGGGGACTCTCCAGGGGCTTCATGTCCTCCTTGTTGGCCGTAGGGGAGTTCTGTCTCGTCTCCTGGACCCGAGACTCTTTTGCTAAAATCGAGGGAAGAAAGAGGAAAAGAGTCATCCTCAGTTCTATCGTCGAGTGCGGCTGCTTTGCTTCGGACGGTTTAGCCTGAGCTACTTAATCACAGCAAAGGGGAGTCACAATTTCACCATTGTGTATCAACTCTTCCCAAAATGTTCTACGTATAAAAATGTTTAAGAACAGTCTGCATGGATGTGGAAAACAGACTTACCCTCTGAGGGAGTGGCGGCCATATCCCGGGCAGGGCTAGCAGCAGTGGGTGATGGGGCTGACTGCGTGGTAGCAGGTTCTACGGGGGTGGTCCCAGTCTGGGCCAAGGGGAGGGAGGAAGGGCCAGGGGAAGCCCCGCCCATGCTGTTCTGCCGAGGGGAGCGAGGCCTGTGTGCTTTAGGAGAGAGTAACGAACGCTGTTAACTGAAAGTCACACAGAACTACATCCCTTGCACTACATAGCCTTCACAGCTACAATACACACACCTAGTATGACCATGCAGTGGCTATTTGAGTAACATTTCTGTACAATCCAAGCTATTTTGTCAGGGGGTACCATTCCCATCCCAATCCTGAGAGACAGAGTGGTCTCTTACCTCCGCTGACCACGGAAGACCAGGTGCCACCGGAAGAGGTGCTGCGGGTTGGAGGGGGCACAGGCACCTCTCCTGGAGCATTGTGGGGCATGAAGTCTACTCCCGGAGGGACTCTACCCCCAGGGGGAACTCTGTGGGTGCGTGGGGTGCGCTGTGTCTTCGGTGACATCCTGGGAGGGCCTGGAGGGAGAGAGATTGTCGTGAGACATCACATCATTTAGATAGAAGCGGAGGTAGGGACTGCAATCATCCATTAGTACCAGTAGTGCTCTGTCTGTTGGACCAGGGATAGCCAAAGGAACAGGTTAAATTAAATTAGCTGTGGGCCTCCCAAGTGGCGCAGCAGTCTAAGGCACTGCTTTGCAGTGCTAAAGACGTCACTACTGACCCAGGTTCGATCCCGGGCTGTGTCGCAGCCGGCCGTGACCGGGAGAACCATGAGGCGGTGCACAATTTGTCCAGCTTCATCCGGGTTAGGGGAGGGTTTGGCCGGCTGGGATGTCCTTTTCCCATCGCGCTGTAGTAATCTCATAGCAAAGGGTCTGAATACTTATGTAAATACATTTCTTTTTACGCATTTGCAAAATTGTATAAAAACCTATTTTCACTTTGTCATTATGGGGTAGTGTGTGTAGATTGATGAGGAATTTTTTTTATTTATTTTTTTTAGAATAAGGCTGTAACGTAAAATAAAAAAAGGGCAAAAGGGAAGGGGTCTGAATACTTTCCGAATGCACAGTATTAAATGTATTTTCTAACATTTTCACGATGGTAAAATGTTTTCAGTGTAAACCTATTTATTTTTCTATAAAATCATCTTTGAGAACAAACAACCACCAGTATAAAGAGAATCTAAAATTCCCAAAATGTTGTGGAATCAGGTCCCCATTGATTTTGTTATAATATTTGAGTCACTCAGATAGCAAGGCATAAGCCATGGCAAAATGTGTAGAATTCCAGGAAAATTGCTTTTAAACTACAATTTCTCTCAGCCCCAGACAGAATGTGTAGAATTGTATGAAATTTGCTTTAAAACATATACATTTGTCTCTGCACACAAGAGGGCCTCAAATTTTTCGGTTGGAGACCGCACCATTGGCCATGCCCAAACACCCCCCCCCACCCAACAATAACTGTCACCACTGCTGAAAAAAAGTGCTAGGGGAAACACTGATCATGAATACATACACCATATTTACATTCAACAATACAATGGCCATCAATTCACCCAGTGGATATAAGCACTCACCAGTCTGCCTGACAGCAAGACTTTCACTAGTTTCTGGCGGTTTCAATGCCACACATGGAGGTATTACCGGTGAGTGAGACACACAGAGACCCAGCCCCCTGGAGAGACTGCCATGAGTGACCAACACCACACACAATTTACACTACAATGCAATCTGTGTGAGTTGAGGAGAGGGAGAGAGCGAGAAAGAGAGCACGAGAGAGAAACAGTGAGTGAGGGGAGGAAATGTAGAGGTAGGGTGAAGACAAAAACACACAACAACAACAAAACATCTCAAAGTCCAAAGCTGTGACTCAAAAGCAGTGTCAGGAGATTAGTGAGCGAAACACTACGAGAGTAGCACAGCTAGCCCAGTGTCAACTTAGTTCAGTGAGCCCAGCGGTGCATGTGGCTCTGTGTTCGCCACTCTGTTGGGAGGGAGGTAGCTACCTTCGGAGGACATGCGTCTATTGGGCATAGTGGAGACGAGAGCTGGAGCGCCGTGAGCGGAGGGGTGAGACGAGGGCCGGGAAGCCCGCGAGGGAGGTCTGGATGGAGGCCGGGTGGGTGTGGTCACCCTGGTTGGGAGAGAGGAGGGCCCTGACTGGTAGCAAAAAGGAGGACGCAAGGAGGGAGATGGGCAGGGAGATGGCCACGAGGTAGTACCTAATAGGGACAATTGAGAAAGCAAAGAAAGACAAAATATTAAATAATGACAAATAATAGGGAGAAGTGGTAAATAGGAGGGATGAGGTCTATGAGGAAAAGGAGGGTGATTCAAGGAAAGGCGGAGAATGGTTTAGGTAGAGATAGAAACAGCATAGCAAAGAAGAAAGAACTCCTGATTTTCTGATGAAAACGGTATAAACTTAAATGGTCAAAGAAACTTAAGCAGGTGCAGAAAAAGAAGTTTCAGGAAGCGAAACTCAATTGACATTCAAATTGTTAATGTGGGACGAGATGCATGTAATGAAGGTTTTTTTGACAAGAGGATGACCCATGTCCCTGAAACGCGAGGCCAAACCCATATGGGCCAGTTTCGCAGACACAGATTAAACAAATGCCTGGACTAACAAGCACGTTCCATGGAGATATTCATTGTCAAAGGAAGGTTTCACATTTTTAAACAAATCACACTGCAGGATTAAATTAGGATTAGTGTTTTTTGCGCTTTGCACAGTGCTTATTCTGTGTCAGCATAACCTGAATCCTACAGGTGAAAATCTTAACTAAAATGTTGCATTTCGGGAAAAGGAAAGGATTTATATTCAAGAAAAACTGTTCTGAAGACTGGTAAGCATACCGGTGAACTGAAAACAAGGAACGCTGAAAACTAGCGATTGGGTAGATTCAAGAGTCTGAGATGGACCCATGCAGGGACAGCCAAAGCGATGTCCACACAACTGCCCTCTAACTATAAGATGCCTATAACAACCCACTCAGGGTGAGAATCTCAATTGCATTTCCTTGATTCTTCATGTTCTCTCTCCTCACCTCCTCAAATCATATCAAATTGTATTGGTCACATACACATTAACGCAGACGTTAATGCGAGTGTAGCGAAATGCTTGTGCTTCTAGTTCCGACAATGCAGTAATAACCAACGAGTAATTGCAGTAGATGGTATCGAGTACAGTATATACATATAAGATGAGTAATGTGGGGTATGTAAACAAAGTGGCATAGTTTAAAGTGGCTAGTGATACATGTATTACATAAAGATGCAGTAGATGGCGTACAGTATATACATGTGAGATGAGTAATGTAGGGTAAGTAAACATTATTAAGTAGCATTGTTTAAAGTGGCTAGTGATATATTTTTACATCAATTTCCATTATTAAAGTGGCTGGAGTTGAATCAGTGTGTTGGCAGCAGCCACTCAATGTTAGTGGTGGCTGTTTAACAGTCTGATGGCCTTGAGATAGAAGCTCTTTTTCAGTCTCTCGGTCCCTGCTTTGATGCACCTGTACTGACCTCACCTTCTGGATGATAGCGGGGTGAACAGGCAGTGGCTCGGGTGGTTGTTGTCCTTGATGATCTTTATGGCCTTTGTGACATCGGGTGGTGTAGGTGTCCTGTAGAGCAGGTAGTTTGCCCCCGGTGATGCATTGTGCAGACCTCACTACCCTCTGGAGAGCCTTACGGTTGTGGGCGGAGCAGTTGCCGTACCAGCCCGACTGGATGCTCTTGATTGTGCATCTGTAAAAGTTTGGGAGTGCTTTTGGTGACAAGCCAAATTTGTTCAGCCTCCTGAGGTTGAAGAGGCACTGCTGCGCCTTCTTCACGAAGTTGTCTGTGTGGGTGGACCAATTCAGTTTGTCCGTGATGTGTACGCCGAGGAACTTAAAACTTACTACCCTCTTCACTACAGTCCCGTCGATGTGGATAGGGGGGGTGCTCCCTCTGCTGTTTTCTGAAGTCCACAATCATCTCCATTGTTTTGTTGACGTTGAGTGTGAGGTTATTTTCCTGACACCACACTCCGAGGGCCCTCACCTCCTCCCTGTAGGCCGTCTCGTCGTTGTTGGTAATCAAGCCTACCACTGTAGTGCCGTCCGCAAACTTGATGATTGAGTTAGAGGCGTGCATGGCCCTGCAGTCGTGGGTGAACAGGGAGTACAGGAGAGGGCTCAGAATGCACCCTTATGGAGGATCAGCGGGGTGGAGATGTTACCTACCCTCACCACCTGGGGGCGGCCCGTCAGGAAGTCCAGTACCCAGTTTCACAGGGCAGGGTCGAGACCCAGGGTCTCGAGCTTGATGACGAGTTTGGAGGGTACTATGGTGTCAAATGCTGAGCTGTAGTCGATGAACAGCATTCTCACATAGGTATTCCTCTTGTCCAGATGGGTTAGGGCAGTGTGCAGTGTGGTTGCGATTGCGTCGTCTGTGGACCTATTTGGGCGGTAAGCAGACTGGGATAAGGATTGGTTGAATATGTCCGTAAACACACCAGCCAGCTGGTCTGCGCATGCTCTGAGGATGCCGTCTCGGCCTGCAGCCTTGCGAGGGTTAACACGTTTAAATGTTTTACTCACATCGGCTGCAGTGAAGGAGAGTCCGCAGGTTTTGGTAGTGGGCCATGTCAGTGGCACTGTATTATCCTCAAAGCGGGCAAAAAAGTTATTTAGTCTGTCTGGGAGCAAGACATCCTGGTCCGCAACAGGGCTGGTTTTCTTTTTGTAATCCGTGATTGACTGTAGACCCTGCCACATACCTCGTGTCTGAGCCGTTGAATTGTGACTCTACTTTGTCTCTATACTGACGCTTAGCTTGTTTGATTGCCTTGTGGAGGGAATAGCTACACTGTTTGTATTCGGTCATGTTTCCGGTCACCTTGCCCTGGTTAAAAATCAGTGGTTCGCGCTTTCAGTTGAATGAGAAGGTCAGAGGTCCCTCCCCTCTGACCTCATCTAATGAGAAGGAGGCGAGATGACAAGGAATCAAGGAAATGGCTCCCGAGTAGTGCAGCGGTCTAAGGCACTGCATCTCAGTGCAGGAGGTGTGCGTCACTGCAGTCCCTGGTTCGAATCCAGGCTGCATCACATCCGGCCATAATTGGGAGTCCCATAGGGCTGCGCAGAATTGGCCCAGCGTCATCCGGGTTTGGCCGTCATTGTAAATAAGAATTTGTTCTTAACTGACTTTTCTAGTAAATGGTAAAAAAAAAAAAAAATGCAATTGTGGTTCTCCCAGGTTGACCTGACACGCATACTTCCTCTAGCTTTGACAATAGTGCCATCTCATTCTCAGTCATTGTGGTATCATTATTGTTCTGTGCTCTAGGGTACAGGGGGTCCTTACCTCCGTTGACAACCCGCTGGTCGGCTCCAGAACTGGGGCTGTAGTCATGGGGACCTGGCCGCGGAGATCCGCTGCTGCTCTGGACCAACTTGGGGGAGTTCTGACGACCCACTCCCCATGACATCCCCTCTCTGTTCCTCTGGCCCGGGGGAATGTACTTGTTTTCTCTATGAAGAGATCAGAGACCCAGGTGGACAAGTTACAAACTAATGCAACTGCCACAATGTCAAAGCATAGTTGTGAATTGGTGGAATCCTGCAATAAACCTACAAGCTCTCTTCTGAAATGTCCACAATGGAACAAGAGCTTGAAGACACTGCAGTATGCTAACCCTTCATGACTAAAGGGACGAGTTACGAGTGACGTCTGAACATGGCTGTAGAAACCCTTACAACCGGCATTTTTCCTAGTGGTTAGAGTGTTGGGCCAGTAACTGAAATGTTGCTGGATTGAATCATCGAGCTGACAAGGTAAAAATCTGTTGTTCTGCCCGAGCAAGGTATTTAACCCACTGTTCCCGGGCGCCGAAGACGTGGATGTCAATTATGGCAGCCCCCCGCACCTCTCTGATTGAGAGGGGTTGGGTTAAATGCGGGAAGACACATTTCAGTTGAATGCATTCAGTTGTACAATTAACTAGGTTTCCCCCTTTCCCTAAAGTGTTGGTTCCATATTTCATGAGCTGAAATAAAATGTCCCAGAAATGTTCCATATGCACAAAAAGCTATTTCTCTCAAATTTGGTTCACAAATGTGTATACAATGCAGAGAATTGAATGTTCCTTTCTCTACCATAAACCGCCTACAACTTTGTTGGAGGATTTGGCAGTACGTCCAACCAGCCTCACAACCGCAGACGCGTATGGCGTTGTGTGGGCGAGCGGTTTACAGAAGTCAACGTTGTGAATAGTGTCCTTATGGTGGCGATGGGATTATGGTATGGGCAGGCATAAGCTACGGACAACACAATTGCATTTTATCGATGGCAATTTGAATGCACAGAGATAGAGTGACGAGACCCTGAGGCCCATTGCCCTGCCATTCATCCGCCGCCATTACCTCATGTTTGAGCATGACAATGCACGGCCGATCGCAAAGATCTGTACACAGTTCCCGCCAATATCCAGCAACTTCACACAGCCATTGAAGAGGAGTGGGACAACATTCCACAATCAGCCTGATCAATTATGCAAAGGAATTGTGTTGCGCTGCACGGACTGGTTTCTGATCCATACACCTACCTTTTTTTAAGGTATCTGTGACCAACATGCATTTCCACTCATGTGAAATCCATAGATTAGGGCTTAATTTATTTATTTCCTTATATCCTACTTGCACATCATCATCTGCTCATTTATCACTCCAGTGTTAATCTGCTAAATTGTAATTCTTCACTTCTATGGCCTATTTATTGCCTACCTCCTCATGCCTTTTGCAAACACTGTATATGGACTTTCTTTTTTTTCTACAGGGTCATTGACTTGTTTATTGTTTATTCCATGTGTAACTCCGTGTTGTCTGTGTCACACTGCTTTGCTTTAAATTGGCCAGGTCGCAGTTGTAAATGAGAACTTGTTCTCAACTAGCCTACCTGGTTAAATAAAGGTGAAATAAAATAAAATAAAAAATATGAACTGTAACTCAGTAAAATTGTTGTTTATATTTTTGTTCTGTATAACTATGTTGAACTCCCCTCCCTCAGAGAGACCCACCTGTTGAGTGTGTGTGGCTCCCGCTCTCCACGCTCTCCCTTCTCTCCGCGCACCACAGCTGAGTACTTCTCCTCCTCGGTGCGCTCGTCGTTCTCCAGGGCCACGCGGGCCTTGTAGGTGGTGCTGGCCTCAATCTCCTGTGCCAGCTGGGCTGCCCGTGCCTCCCGCTTCAGGAACTCCTCTGAGTTATCCCGCTCCAGGGCAACACTGCATGGGGCAACACAGCACAGGGCAAACCATAGACACACACCCGTCCCCAAACACACAAACAAAGCTAGGTGGGTGCTACACACTGGTAGTGGATGAGGCGAGTTCCTCCTTGATACACTTGACTGTGCCTGTATGACGCATGAGTGGAATGAGAGAAGCAAGTGCTGCTTACGTGTAGCTAGACAGGCTGCTGTCGTAGGTCGACAAGATGCCATACTGCTCTTCGTTGTACTTGAACATGTCATTCGGGTCCCATCCATTAGACTGGAGAGAGAAGAAAAAGAGAGCAGAGTTTTTTGGTCAGATGGCGTAAACTGATGGTGAGTAGGGAGTAACAGCGTTTTGCTACGGTGTGCAGTAATGAACACACCCCGGTACATGCAGAGCACTAAATGGAAAGCAATACCACGTCTGTGTCCAGGGACTCCAGGCTGCCTGAGACAACGTGCTGCTGCTGCTCCCCTCCATCCCACGGCTCCAGGTCCTTCTCCTTGTGCTCCCCGTTGATTCTGCCGCTCACCGCCGTATCCGTGAAGTTGTCTACATGTTACATCACACATTCACATTTATATACAGTAGACAGACACGCATGCAAACAGAGGGGCCAAACAGCGGATGGGAACCACATACACGCACAGCGCAAGTGCACTCTCTGCTTTGGCAGTGACCATGTCAGGTTAGCCAGTCACAACCCAGAGGTAGCAAAATCAAAGGGTTGACATTAGGGAGAATGAGTACAGAAATCAATGAGGGTAAGCAACAGCAAAAAGCATGCACTTAGATTGCAGTCATGTAGGATGAAATATTTGACTTATGGCCTGCCTGGAAATGGGATAAGGCAGAATTGAATGACTAAGCAAAATGAATGTTAGAATGCACAAGCCAGACTCTTATAATTGAGATCAGAAGAGAAAAGTGCCATATTTCAGCACAAATCTTTGCGTTGTACACTGGTGTAAATACTTTGATGTTTCAGTTGCATTTATTCATTAGATTCGTCCAAATCACGCTTTGTTTTTCTAAAATCACCCCTCTGGCTTTACTTCGAAGAATAAAGCTCTTTAGAGAATAACGAGACTCGGGTGGGGTACTGGTGGGTCCTCCATTGAAATACAGTCTGACTGAAACAAGTTCAATATGAGGATTGTCCATTAGCAGAGTTTGCATTTCCGCAACGCTTTAGAGATATGACAGCTTAGTCCCTTTCAAAATGATAATGTGTCAACAAACAAAAGTGCAAGAGCAGAAAACAGACATATTACCTGTGTCGGTAGAGACTACACCCATTTGAAGAGAGAGACATGGAAGAGAAGGTCAGTGGAGAGAAGACAGGTAGCCTAAACCTAGCCTACCCCTAGGGTTCCCAACCTTTTTCCTAAAGCACCACCTTATGTTGAGGTTTCCATTCCAACCACTTAGTTATGTTTCTTTCCTTTTCAAACCAAATGGGTTACTGATAAGGTTACGGGTTAGCTGTTCAATATGGCACATGGCCATCACGTTTTGGAGATATTGTATGCATCTACAATGATTGGCAGACCTGTGCAAGCCTTAACATGTGGCATTTGCCGTTTGTCAGCTGGAAACGGTCGGCTAGAACAAGAACACCGATTCAAGATCAGATCCCTAGACACTCAGGAATGCTTCAGAATTGGAAGTGGGGAAGCCCTGATCTAACCCATCTTTACTTCACACAGTGCCACGTCACTAGTTGATTTGATTACAATGCTAACTCCCAGAAAGAGTATCATAGTTCACTGTGAAGTGTATGGGCCCTGACAGGTTTAGAGGTGATTTATGGTGTAGTCAGAAAGTATTCAGACAATCCATTTTAGAAAAAGTAAAAAAAGGTCAAATTATTTTCTTCCTCATCAATCTACTACACACAATAGCCCCATTATGACAAAGTGAAAACAGGATTTTAGAAATGTTGGTTAATTTATTAAAAATAAAACTGAAATATTCAGGCCCTTTGCTATGAGACTCAAAATTGAGCTTAGGCGCATGCTTTTTCCATTGATCATCCTTGAGATGTTTCTACAACTTGATTGGAGTCCACCTTTGGTAAATTCAATTGATTGGACATGATTTGTAAAGGGACACACCTGTCTATTTAAGGTCCCACACAGAGCAAAAAAAACAACAACAAAAAACAAGGCATGAGATTGAAGGAATTGTCCGTAGAGCTCAGAGACAGGATTGTGTCGAAGAAACATCATGCTGTGGGAATGTTTTTCAGAGGCAGGGACTGGGAGACTAGTCAGGATCAAGGGAAAGATGACCGGAGCAAAGTAGAGCGAGATGATCCTTGTTGAAAACCTACTCCAGAGAGCTCAGGACCTCAAACTGGGGCGAAGGTTCACCTTCCAACAGGACAACAACCCTAAGCACAATCTTTGTATTGGCCAACAAATAAACATCTATTTGTGCATCCAGTCAACTTTAGGGGACAGTGACAACCTGGAGTGTAAAGGTCTTGACAGTAGGCCTTACTTTTACTGGCAAAATTGAGGTCCACGTCTCTGAAGTGCACCACCACCACGTCAGAAGCCTTGAAGATGATGCTTTCCACAATGTCTTCCTGTCGCGGGCCCTCGCTGGGTTTAGGGATCTTCCTGTGGGCTGCATCTAGGACCAGGTCACACTGGGTGGACAAAGAGTGGTGAGAGCTAAATCACTTACGGTTGTAAACGCTTGTGTTCGCCTACTTCCTGGAGCAAATGCATGGTTATGTTTTACATTTTATTTTGGTTTTGTGTGCTTGACGTGAGATTATGACCACTGTCCGTAACTGAGCCATGCAATGCATTTATTCTGAATGAATTAACGACAATGCTGTTAAACTTGAACCTAATGTAGGCTAAAGCCCTATTCGCACGGGACTAATTACTATAGAACGTTGGTTATGTAATAATTACCCCAGCATATCAGTTTCTCCAGTGGATGATTCAGACAGGATTTGTTTTAACCAAACTACCCCTGTAATTCTCCCCCCCCCCATTCACAATTGACCATTTTGACAGAAGCCTGGAGGCTCTTCTAGGCGTGAAGATATTTCAAATATAGACCTAATGACCTTCAGAAAGTCTAAATAATAATGTATATCAATAAGATCCATGAACCTTCAACTTTTAAAAGAGAACTAGGAATAAAAGAGCACTAGGAATAAAAGAGCACTAGGAATGTTAATGACAAAACAGATAATTTATCTGTAGGCTATGTGCATAGCAATTTGTTTTAAGCATCAATTTGTTCCCATGTTCTTACCCAAACTGGGTGCTGCACTTGTTAAACTCTAAATATCCCTCAAAACACAGGTATGACAATTTGCATAGGATACTGTACGTGTTATCAGAGAACTCTAGAGTTTGCTGTAGGTTTAGGGCTGTGATAACCTTCCTGCCAAGTAAAAATTACTGACATGGCAGATTCGAACAGGACAAAAATGACAGTTGTGGTGATTTGTGCTCGTGCACATAATTACATTACTTGAGCTCCCCCAGTAAAACTTATCCCATCCGAATAGGGCTTAAGGTCCAGTTTTTTTTGTGTGTAAGCCTCCTTTTTTATTACCAAGAAAGATTGAATATGCTGGACCTCAGGTTATAGAACACTGCTCCAGCCACAACAATGAATTGACTTGACACCTAATAGGGAAAAGGACGGAGCAGTATGTATTCCACTGTGGTGAATGTTGAAGAGTTGCCATTGTTTTATGTGATCCTCCTCCTTACCTCTGGGCCATATGTTTTGAACACTCCGTCATAAACCAATCCATTTTTAACCTTCAGTTCGCATTTTGATCCCTGAAAATTAGAAAAACATTTTATTTTCATACACATGAGTTATACTGTTTTGTTTAACTCAACTATGACCTTTGCCATGATATTATGAATAACTCCATTGGCAGTCTGAACAACACATTTTAAAGACATACTTACTAGTCAAAGTTATGGAGCATGTTTTTAAACTTCCCGCTTTGGGCTGGATGTGCCAATGTGTAGTTCATACTAGGGCTGGGCAGTATACCATATACCGGTATTGATGCACGGGCTGGATTGGGTTTTTACTTGACCTTGTATAACGGTATTTCAATGTTTGGTTTGTTAAATGTCTTATGCCACTCCGTCCTGTGCAATAATGTCCGTTTCCCTCTCTCCTTCCAAACACCAAGCCCCGCCGCATGTCACTCAAGGAGAGCTGTTTATTGCGCTACCACCAGAGATGGAAGAGAAAGCAAGACATCCCACTCGCTGTTTTTTTCTGGTTCAATGAAAGTAAATGAAGTAAGTAGACCAGCTGTTATTGCATTGGCGTCTATGGGAGACCCACCCCGTTAAGTAGACCGGAACTGACCTTTTGCTCTCAATGGTAAACAACCTGAGTGAATTATCTTCATTTGTCCACCATCTTTGCTACCACACCGAGTCACAACAACCACACACAGTGAGTCTGCATGGTCAATGAATGCAGTGAAGATGCAATGCTGCAGATGGTGACAATGCTGCTATCCACAAGCGTTCTGTAAGCACAATATTTGTTTGTTACTGTCTGTGAACAGCTAGTTTGTCTTTTCTTAGCGAATTGTCTAAAATAAATATTGTTAGCCACTAATGCTAATCGCTAGTTAGCTGGCTAGCTAGCTAAATGTACTTAGTCAGAGCAAAGGTAGCTAGCTAGCTAATACATCCCGATACCAGTACTGGTGTATGCCTAGATCAGTTTGTGAAACGGTACATTCTAAATCGAAGAGGAATAGGCAAAGCATTAATATTTTAGCAACAATATGAGACATTTAATGTAACATTAGTGTCCACTTGTCATGTATTGTCATGTTGTGTGTTTCTGTCCTTTCCCTTCACCCTGTCTCCCTCTGCTGGTCGTTGTTAGGTTACCTTTTCTCCTCCTCTTTCCCCCAGCTGTGCCTTGTCTCCTCCTAACTACCCATTCACCCCGTTTCCCACCTGTTCCCTTTTTCCCTCTGATTAGGTCCCTATATCTCTCTCTGTTTTTGTTCCTGTCCTTGTCGGATTCTTGTTTGTTGTGTTTCATGCCTGAGCCAGACTATCGTCATGTTTGCTGTAACCTTGTCCTGTCCTGTCGGAATCTGCCGGTCTATCTGAGCCTACCACAGTTTGGTTATTAAAGAAGCTCTGTTTAAGTTAGTTCGCTTTTGGGTCCTCATTCACTCACCGTAACAGAAGAATCCGACCAAGAATGGACCCAGCGACTTCGGATCCTCTCCACTCAGCCGTCGAGATCCAGGGAGCGATGCTAGGCAGACACGAGCAGGAATTGTCTGCTGCTCGACATGCCGTTGAGACCCTGGCCACCCAAGTCTCCAACCTCACAGAACAGGTTCACCATCTCCGCCTCGATCCACCGGCCACTTCCAGGGCTTTCGAATCTCCGGAGCCCAGAATCAATAACCCGCCGTGTTACTCTGGGGAGCCCACTGAATGCCGCTCGTTCCTCACCCAGTGTGATATTGTGTTTTCTCTCCAGCCCAACACTTACTCCAGGAGCACTGCTCGTGTCGCCTACGTCATATCTCTCCTTATTGGACGGGCTCGTGAGTGGGGCACGGCAATCTGGGAGGCAAGGGCTGAGTGTACTAACCAGTATCAGGACTTTAAGGAGGAGATGATACGGGTTTTTGATCGATCTGTTTTTGGGGAGGAGGCTTCCAGGGCCCTGTCTTCCCTATGTCAAGGTAATCGATCCATAACAGACTACTCTATTGAGTTTCGCACTCTTGCTGCCTCCAGTGGCTGGAACGAGCCGGCTTTGCTCGCTCGTTTTCTGGAGGGTCTCCGCGCAGAGGTAAAGGATGAGATTCTCTCCCGGGAGGTCCCTTCCAGCGTGGATTCCCTGATTGAACTCGCTATTCGCATTGAGCGACGGGTTGATCTTCGTCACCGAGCTCGTGGAAAGGAGCTCGCGTTCTCCGTTGCCCCCCTCTCCGCATCACTACCATCTTCCTCTGCCGGCTCGGGAGCTGAGCCTATGCAGCTGGGAGGTATCCGCATCTCGACTAAGGAGAGGGAACGGAGAATCACCAACCGCCTCTGTCTCTATTGCGGTTCTGCTGGTCATTTTGTCACTTCATGTCCAGTAAAAGCCAGAGCTCATCAGTAAGCGGAGGGCTACTGGTGAGCGCTACTACTCCTGTCTCTCCTTCAAGATCCTGCACTACCTTGTCGGTCCATCTACGCTGGACCGGTTCGTCAGCTTCCTGCAGTGCCTTAATAGACTCTGGGGCGGAGGGCTGTTTTATGGACGAGACCTGGGCTCGGGAACATGACATTCCTCTCAGACAGTTAAGGGAGTCCACGGCCTTGTTCGCCCTGGATGGTAGTCCTCTCCCCAGGATTCAGCGTGAGACGCTACCTTTAACCCTCACTGTTTCTGGTAATCATAGCGAAACCATTTCTTTTTTGATTTTTCGTTCACCTTTTACACCTGTTGTTTTGGGCCATCCCTGGCTAGTTTGTCATAATCCTTCCATTAATTGGTCTAGTAATTCTATCCTCTCCTGGAACGTCTCTTGTCATGTGAAATGTTTAATGTCTGCTATCCCTCCTGTTTCCTCTGTCTCTTCTTCACAGGAGGAGCCTGGTGATTTGACAGGGGTGCCGGAGGAATATCACGATCTGCGCACGGTGTTCAGTCGGTCCAGGGCCACCTCTCTTCCTCCACACCGGTCGTATGATTGTAGTATTGATCTCCTTCCGGGAACCACTCCCCCCCGGGGTAGACTATACTCTCTGTCGGCTCCCGAACGTAAGGCTCTCGAGGATTATTTGTCTGTAGCTCTTGACGCCGGTACCATAGTCCCCTCCTCCTCTCCCGCCGGAGCGGGGTTTTTTTTTGTCAAGAAGAAGGACGGGTCTCTGCGCCCCTGCATAGATTATCGAGGGCTGAATGACATAACAGTTAAGAATCGTTATCCGCTTCCTCTTATGTCTTCAGCCTTCGAGATCCTGCAGGGAGCCAGGTTTTTCACTAAGTTGGACCTTCGTAACGCTTACCATCTCGTGCGCATCAGGGAGGGGGACGAGTGGAAGACGGCGTTTAACACTCCGTTAGGGCACTTTGAATACCGGGTTCTTCCTTTCGGCCTCGCTAACGCTCCAGCTGTCTTTCAGGCATTAGTCAATGATGTCCTGAGAGACATGCTGAACATCTTTGTTTTCGTTTACCTTGACGATATCCTGATTTTTTCACCGTCACTCCAGATTCATCTTCAGCACGTTCGACGTGTCCTCCAGCGCCTTTTAGAGAATTGTCTTTTTGTGAAGGCTGAGAAGTGCACTTTTCATGCCTCCTCCGTCACATTTCTCGGTTCTGTTATTTCCGCTGAAGGCATTAAGATGGATCCCGCTAAGGTCCAAGCTGTCATTGATTGGCCCGCCCCTAAGTCACGCGTCGAGCTGCAGCGCTTTCTCGGCTTCGCGAACTTCTATCGTCGTTTCATCCGTAATTTCGGTCAGGTGGCAGCTCCTCTCACAGCCCTTACTTCTGTCAAGACGTGCTTTAAGTGGTCCGTTTCCGCCCAGGGAGCTTTTGATCTCCTCAAGAATCGTTTTACATCCGCTCCTATCCTTGTTACACCTGACGTCTCTAGACAGTTCGTTGTCGAGGTTGACGCGTCAGAGGTGGGCGTGGGAGCCATTCTTTCTCAGCGCTCCCTCTCTGACGACAAGGTCCACCCATGCGCGTATTTTTCTCATCGCCTGTCCCCGTCGGAACGTAACTATGATGTGGGAAACCGCGAACTGCTCGCCATCCGGTTAGCCCTAGGCGAATGGCGACAGTGGTTGGAGGGGGCGACCGTTCCTTTTGTCGTTTGGACTGACCATAGGAACCTTGAGTACATCCGTTCTGCCAAACGACTTAATGCGCGCCAGGCGCGTTGGGCGCTGTTTTTCGCTCGTTTCGAGTTCGTGATTTCTTATCGTCCGGGCTCTAAGAACACCAAGCCTGATGCTTTATCTCGTCTCTTCAGTTCTTCAGTAGCCTCCACTGACCCCGAGGGGATTCTCCCTGAGGGGCGTGTTGTCGGGTTGACTGTCTGGGGAATTGAGAGGCAGGTAAAGCAAGCGCTCACTCACACTCCGTCGCCGCGCGCTTGTCCTAGGAACCTTCTTTTCGTTCCCGTTCCTACTCGTCTGGCCGTTCTTCAGTGGGCTCACTCTGCCAAGTTAGCCGGCCACCCTGGCGTTCGGGGTACGCTTGCTTCCATTCGCCAGCGTTTTTGGTGGCCCACCCGGGAGCATGACACGCGTCGTTTCGTGGCTGCTTGTTCGGTCTGCGCGCAGACTAAGTCCGGTAACTCCCCTCCTGCCGGCCGTCTCAGGCCGCTTCCCATTCCCTCTCGACCGTGGTCTCACATCGCCTTAGATTTTGTCACCGGACTGCCTTCGTCAGCGGGGAAGACTGTTATTCTTACGGTTGTCGATAGGTTCTCTAAGGCGGCTCATTTCATTCCCCTTTCTAAGCTTCCTTCTGCTAAAGAGACGGCACAAATCATCATCGAGAATGTTTTCAGAATTCATGGCCTTCCGTCAGACGTCGTTTCGGACAGAGGTCCGCAATTCACGTCTCAATTTTGGAGGGAGTTTTGCCGTTTGATTGGGGCTTCCGTCAGTCTCTCTTCCGGCTTTCACCCCCAGTCTAACGGTCAAGCAGAACGGGCCAATCAGACTATTGGTCGCATCTTACGCAGTCTTTCTTTTCGCAACCCTGCGTCTTGGTCAGAACAGCTCCCCTGGGCAGAATACGCCCACAACTCGCTTCCTTCGTCTGCGACCGGGCTATCTCCTTTTCAGAGTAGCCTCGGGTACCAGCCTCCGCTGTTCTCATCTCAGTTCGCCGAGTCCAGCGTCCCCTCCGCTCAGGCTTTTGTCCAACGTTGCGAGCGCACCTGGAAGAGGGTCAGGTCTGCACTTTGCCGTTATAGGACGCAGACTGTGAGGGCTGCTAATAAGCGTAGAACTAAGAGTCCTAGATATTGTCGCGGTCAGAGAGTTTGGCTCTCCACTCAGAACCTTCCCCTTAAGACGGCTTCTCGCAAGTTGACCCCGCGGTTCATTGGTCCGTTCCGTATTTCTCGGGTCATTAATCCTGTCGCAGTTCGACTTCTTCTTCCGCGATACCTTCGTCGCGTCCACCCGGTCTTCCATGTCTCCTGTATTAAGCCCGTTCTTCGCGCCCCCGCTCGTCTTCCCCCCCCCCCCCCCCCCCCCATCCTTGTCGAGGGCGCACCCATCTACAGGGTCCGCAGGATTTTGGACATGCGTCCTCGGGGCCGTGGTCACCAGTACCTCGTTGATTGGGAGGGGTACGGTCCTGAGGAGAGGAGTTGGGTTCCCTCTCGGGACGTGCTGGACCGTGCGCTGATCGAGGATTTCCTCCGTTGCCGCCAGGTTTCCTCCTCGAGTGCGCCAGGAGGCGCTCGGTGAGTGGGGGGGTACTGTCATGTATTGTCATGTTGTGTGTTTCTGTCCTTTCCCTTCACCCTGTCTCCCTCTGCTGGTCGTTGTTAGGTTACCTTTTCTCCTCCTCTTTCCCCCAGCTGTGCCTTGTCTCCTCCTAACTACCCATTCACCCCGTTTCCCACCTGTTCCCTTTTTCCCTCTGATTAGGTCCCTATATCTCTCTCTGTTTTTGTTCCTGTCCTTGTCGGATTCTTGTTTGTTGTGTTTCATGCCTGAGCCAGACTATCGTCATGTTTGCTGTAACCTTGTACTGTCCTGTCGGAATCTGCCGGTCTATCTGAGCCTACCACAGTTTGGTTATTAAAGAAGCTCTGTTTAAGTTAGTTCGCTTTTGGGTCCTCATTCACTCACCGTAACACCACTGGGAAACACTGACCAACACTTTGATTCCTACCCTGTCACAATAGCCTCTCCTTGGCTTTTTCATTTTATGTCATGTCAAACACTATATTCAGTGTCCACTATATTCCAAATGTTGGTTAAAGTTTCATTGAACAGTATTTAACAATTAGAATGGAAAAAGCCTAATTAAAAACCCTTTGACTGTATTTGTTGCCACCAATGATTTATATATACACAATTGTTTTATTTATTTTACTAAGCAAGTCAGTTAATTAAGAACAAATTCTTATTTTCAATAACGGCCTAGGAACAGTGTGTTAACTGCCTTTTCAGGGGCAGAACGACAGATTTGTACCTTGTCAGCTCGGGGATTTGAACTTGCAACCTTACTAGTCCAATGCTCTAACCACTAGGCTAACCACTAGGCTAGCCTACTGAAGGGGGTTACTATTTTGAAGCCACCGCACCTCCATCTTGGCACACCCCCACCCTTGTAAAAAATATTTTGGAAGCTATAGAAATGAATTTACTCATGTCCACTTGTTTTTTTCCCATGTCTATTACATTAGACACATTAAAGCATACTTTTAAATTACATTATGTGAGCAACAAACACATTTCCTTTAAAGTATATATTTTTTTAGAAGTTACTGTCACCACTACCACAAAGAAATACTTAGGGAAACATTTAATTTTGTCCTTGAAATACTGTAGAATTCCATATTGTTTTTCTGAGGAGAGCCAATATGGCCAACCGGTGGCTTCAAAGCCTCATTGGCCAAAACATAGCATCAACAATCCTGGGTTTATATATACAGTGGGGCAAAAAAGTTTAGTCAGCCACCAATTGTACAACTTCTCCCACTTATTATTTTCATCATAGGTACACTTCAACTATGACAGACAAAATGAAAAAAAAAAATCCAGAAAATCACAATGTAGGATTTTTTATGAATTTATTTGAAAATTATGGTGGAAAATAAGTATTTGGTCACCTACAAACAAGCAGGATTTCTGGCCCTCACAGACCTGTAACTTCTTCTTTAAGACGCTCCTTGGTCCTCCACTCGTTACCTGTATTAATGGCACCTGTTTGAACTTGTTATCAGTATAAAAGACACCTGTCCACAACCTCAAACAGTCACACTCCAAACTCCACTATGGCCAAGACCAAAGAGCTGTCAAAGGACACCAGAAACAAAATTGTAGACCTGCACCAGGCTGGGAAGACTGAATCTGCAATAGGTAAGCAGCTTGGTTTGAAGAAATCAACTGTGGGAGCAATTATTAGGAAATGGAAGACATACAAGACTACGGATCGATCTGGGGCTCCACGCAAGATCTCACCCCGTGGGGTCAAAATGATCACAAGAACGGTGAGCAAAAATCCCAGAACCACACAGGGGGACCTAGTGAATGACCTGCAGAGAGCTGGGACCAAAGTAACAAAGCCTACCATCAGTAACACACTACGCCGCCAGTCACTCAAATTCTGCAGTGCCAGACGTGTCCCCCTGCTTAAGCCAGTACAGCCTGTCTGAAGTTTGCTAGAGAGCATTTGGATGATCCAGAAGAAGATTGGGAGAATGTCATATGGTCAGATGAAACCAAAATATAACTTTTTGGTAAAAACTCAACTTGTCATGTTTGGAGGACAAAGAATGCTGAGTTGCATCCAAAGAAGACAATACCTACTGTGAAGCATGGGGGTGGAAACATCATGCTTCAGGGCTGTTTTTCTGCAAAGGGACCAGGACGACTGATCCGTGTAAAGGAAAGAATGAATGGGGCCATGTATCGTGAGATTTTGAGTGAAATCCTCCTTCCATCAGCAAGGGCATTGAAGATGAAACGTGGCTGGGTCTTTCAGCATGACAATGATCCCAAACACACTGCCCGGGCAACGAAGGAGTGGCTTCGTAAGAAGCATTTCAAGGTCCTGGAGTGGCCTAGCCAGTCTCCAGATCTCAAACCCATAGAAAATCTTTGGAGGGAGTTGAAAGTCTGTGTTGCCCAGCAACAGCCCCAAAACATCACTGCTCTAGAGGAGATCTGCATGGAGGAATGGGCCAAAATACCAGCAACAGTGTGTGAAAACCTTGTGAAGACTTACAGAAAACATTTGACCTCTGTCATTGCCAACAAAGGGTATATAACAAAGTATTGAGATAAATAAGTATTTGGTCAATAACAAAAGTTTTTCACCATAATTTGCAAATAAATTCTCATTGTGTCTGTCATAGTTGAAGTGCTGTTGTTCTGGGATTGATTTGTACTTTTCGCACCAAAGTAAGAAAAGTACAAATCAATCCCAGAACAACAGCAAAGGACCTTGTGAAGATGCTGGAAGAAACGGGTACTAAAGTATCTATAGCCACAGTAAAACAAGTCCTATGTCGACATAACCTGAAAGGAAGAAGCCACTGCTCCAAAACCACCATTAAAAAAAGCCAGACTACGGTTTGCAACTGCACATGGGGACAAAGATTGTACTTTTTGTAGAAATGTCCTCTGGTCTGATGAAATAAAAATAGAACTGTTTGGCCATAATGACCATTGTTATGTTTGGAGGGAAAAGGTGGAGGCTTGCAAGCCGAAGGATACCATCCCAACAGTGAAGCACGGGGTGGCAGCATCATGTTGTGTGGGTGCTTTGCTGCAGGAGGGACTGGTGCATTTCACAAAATAGATGGCATCATGATATAGGAAAAATGTGGATATATTGAAGCAGCATCTCAAGACATCAGGAAGATAAAGCTTGGTCACAAATGGGTCTTCCAAATGGACAATGACCCCAAGCATACTTCCAAAGTTGTGGCAAAATGGCTTAAGGACAACAAAGTCAAGGTACTAGAGTGGCCATCACAAAGCCCTGACCTCAATCCTATAGAACATTTGTGGGAAGAACTAAAGGCGTGTGCAAACAAGGAGGCATACAAAACCTGACACAGTTACACCAGCTCTTTCAGGAGGAATGGGCCAAAATTCACCAAACTTATTGTGGGAAGCTTGTGGAAGTCTATCCAAAACGTGTGACCCAAGTTAAACAATTTAAAGGCAATGCTACCAAATACTAATTGAGTGTATGCAAACTTCTGACCCACTGGGAATGTGATGAAAGATAAAAAAGCTGAAATCACTGAAATGTCAGAATAATAGTACATTCTGAAAATAAAGTGGTGATCCTAACTGACCTAAAACAGGGGGTTTTACTGGGATTAATTGTCAGGAATTGTGAAACTGAGTTAATGTATTTGGCTAAGGTGTATTTAAACTTCCGACTTCAACTGTATGTGATGTAGTACGCAATTTTCGAGGACCCTTTTGTTTCATGAGCGTTACTTTCAGAACTACTGACTAAAAACTATACAAAAGTACCAGAGAATCATTTTAAAACAATGAGTAATCACACATGGCGTAATTATTGCAAGTGCAGATTTGGTGGACAAACATGTGACTATTGCTTGCTTGATATGCAATACAATGTGGGGACAACTTCCATATATAGCTTGCTCTGCCTCCTCTGTCTATGGAAATGTGTCCTCAGTTTGGTTTTGCCAGCCTTGATCATGTATAAAGTGATGGGGGGTAGCTAAGAATAATAAGAACAGGAGGGTACATACCACTACTGATGTCAAGACATGGACCATCCTCATGTTTGCATATACACCGTTGAAGACAACCTGAAAGACAATTTTTTTTTTATCATAGAATTCAAACCCGAGAGCCCAAAACAAAATAACTCCAAAGAAAACATCTGCACTCATTGTGGACAAAGCCTGTGACAAACCGAGCAACCGAGTCCGTACCACTGTGCGGTTATTTTTTCTCTCATTAGGAAAGAAACCAATAGTAAATAAGATACTGTTCAATTTCACAATCTAGGCTCTCCCCCAACTTCACCTGCCCAATACAAATAAATGGGATTGAAAAATGTAAAAAATTATTAAACTTAACTTACTGCTGCCGAAGTACCTTTGGTACTATGCCGTCCCCTGAATAAAGAAAAAAATAATGGTCAATATCATTTGTCATTAGGGCAAGTTTTACTAGAAATATGGCCTGCTCACTAGGAGTGCAGTGGTTACTTCACTTTAGAACAAACACACAACAATTTCCTTTTGGATTAGGAAATATGTGACTTGAATTACATTCATACTAGACCCCCGCATATGATGAGAGCTTCATTGTATATTATATGCATGGGTCTGGACTCCAAAGTGAAACATGACCAAAAACACAAGCATCGCTGGGACGTACTGTAGTCCTGCTAATAGTTCACTGTCAAAATAGACTGAAATGCTGCTGAAATCAAGCCCATCGGGTTAACAGTAGTTCTTACAAATGTCATCTTTCAAGGGCACAATTTTACATAAGCAGCAGCGACAACGCCAAGGTTGAAAGCCCGTCGTCGGTCTCTAAATTCTCTTTGACCCAAAACCCCCTTATCTCACTCGCACGCACCCACTTATTTTACAACTTCAGAATGATTGCAACACTATTGCTGTGATTGTGGCTTCACAACAAAAAAGGTAGCAAGCTATTGAAGGTAGCTAGGCAATTTTTTTCCTGCAATTGTCGGTGCCAAAGCGTGGAAAAACGTTGCTTAGAAAGGTGGTGGTATCCAGACATAGCCTTGCTACATAATTGGTAACGGGACTTGTGATTCTCCATACCCGTTAGAGCACTTGTCAAACTCATTTCACAGAGGCCGAGTGTCCACTGCTTTTTGCTCCAACCTTGTACTTGATGAATTAAGGTCACTAATTCGTAAAGGAACTCCCCTCACTTGGTTGTCAAGGTCTTAAAAACAAAAACCCACAGACAGTAAGCCCTCCGTGGGACAAGATTGACACCCGTGTTAGAGGTTCGCTAATGAAAAGCCTCGCAACTGTTTTCCAACTGTTATTGGCGATACTTTCTTTGTTCCCGATTCGGTGACCAGTTGCAGTTGGTTTTACAAAATCCAGTGAAAACTCAGCAAGATATTAAATCCACATTTTGCACAGAGTGAAGTTCCCTCACCATTTTAGCTGCCAGACAACTTGCATTTCCCAACATATTTGCAGGAACTAGTCATTTCCAGATGATGTGGACACAACAAAGACGATACAGCAGGGTTCCCCAACTGGCGGGCCACATTTTATTAGGCCCCTCAAGTTTTCTATTGGACATAAGTGTAAAAACACCAGCAAATCAACTCGAAGTGATAAGAATTTTGGAAATCTGTTCCAACGTATTCCCATGCATAGACATATGTGCTTGTATACAAATGTAAGCAAGGTTTGAAATTATTGTTTTTTGTTTGGGAATTTTTACGTTCAATTTGCAGTCTACATATTATTTGTAATCATGTTCCGGACCCCCTGACTATCCTCTCCAGGAAAAATAAGATTTTTTTTTTTTTTTTTTTTTTTTTAAATCGGCCAGCGGCTGAATCTAGTTGATGATCCCTGCAGTACAGTATGAAGACATCACGAAACTGCTTCTTCAATAGAAGCGATGTCATGGCAACGTTAGCAAGCATGGCGCATAGGCAAAAACACATCAACGGGTCTTGCGGTCATTTCGTGCTGAGCTGCGCATGTGCAGGCCATCAAATGAAAGGCACTCTTTCAATATAAATTAGTTTGACAAAAAAATGAAAACATGCGTTTGTCACTTTCACAAGGTTGTTGTACTGACAGGTTCAGTTACTTAAGACATTTGCTCGAATCTAGGTTTTGCCTATTGAATTAGAGAAAATATGAACTAGAGACTAATTTTTACTTCTCCCATTTACTTTCCAAACCCGTCTGGTCTGTTGAGTGCGCTTCTCGTGACATGTCCCTGAAAGTATTGCGATGTTGCGCCAAAGATGGTGGATAAATGAAGACAGTTCACTCAGGACAATAACCATTGAAAAAAATGGTCAGTTACTGTCTGCTTAACGTTGGCTATTCCATAGATGGGTTAGGTGACGTCATAAATTATGCGCAAGCTTCAATGGGGCATTAGTCCATGAGTTGATGTTATTCTGGATGGCCAGATAACTACCAACATTGACAAACTGCCATGTGGAAAATTGTAAGTGACTCATTTCAGCTAGATTCATCTTGTTTTTGACTGATTTCATGTCAATGCTAATATGGCTAAAATCGCTAGCTAACAATGTATGAGAGACGTTCTCATTGTGAAAATGTATTTATGTTTTCAATAAACATTGGAGAAATATAGTTTACATGTTGGCAACCATCTAAGCCAGCCCAGTCTGTTTTGCCCCATAGTTGAGCAGGCTTCGGTTTTGTTAAACAACCAACCAACCCTTCAGTGAACACCAACGTGATAGCAGCTAGATCTGGCCTACTTATAAACTGAAACACATTTATATAAGTATTTAGACCCTTAGTACTTAGTTGAAGCACCTTTGGCAGCAGTTGCAACCTTGAGTCTTCTTAGGTATGACGCTACAAGCATGGCACACCTGTATTTGGGGATTTTCTCCTATTCACCTCTGCAGATTCTCTCAAGCTCTATCAGGTTGGATGGGGAGCGTTGCTGCACAGCTATTTTCAGGTCTCTCCAGCGATGTTCGATCAGGTTTAAGTCCAGGCTCTGGCTGGGCTAATCAAGGGCATTCAGAGACTTATCCTGAAGCCACTCCTGCTTGTTTTGACTGAGTGCTTAGGGTCATTGTCCTGTTGGAAGGTGAACCTTCGCCCAAGTCTGAAGTTCTGAGCGCTCTGGAGCAGGTTTTCATCAAGGATCTCTCTGTACTTTAATCCATTCATCTTTCCCTTGATCCTGACTAGTCTCCCCGTCCCTGCCGCTGAAAAACATCCCCCAGCATGATGTTGCCACCACCATGGTTCACCGTAGGAATGGTGGCAGGTTTCCTCCAGACGTGACACTTGGTTTCATCAGACCAGAGAATCTTGTTTCTCATGGTCTGAGTCTTTAAGTGACTTTTGGCAAACTCCAAGCAGGCTGTCATGTGCCTTTTACTGAGGAGTGGCTTCTGTCTGGCCACTCTACCATAAAGGCCTGATTTGGTGGTGCTGCAGAGATGGTTGTCTTTCTGGAAGGTTCTCCCATCTCCACTGAGGAACTTTGGTCACCTCCCTGACCAAGGCCCTTCTCCCCCGACTGCTCAGTTTGGCCAGGAGGCCAGCTCTAGAAAGTCTTGGTGGTTCCAACTTCTTCCATTTAAGAATGATGGAGGCCACTGTGTTCTTGGGGACCTTCAATGCTGCAGACATTGTTTGGTACCCTTCCCCAGATCTGTGCCTTGACACAATCCTGTCTCAGAGCTCTACGGACAATTATTTGGCCTCATGGGTTGGTCTTTACTCTGTCAACTGTGGGACCTTATATAGACAATTGAATTTACCACAGGTGGACTCCAATCAAACTGTAGAAACATCTCAAGGATGATCAATGGAAACAGGATGCACCTGAGCTGAATTTCGATTCTCATAGCAAAGGGTCTGAACCTTATTTAAGTATCTGTTTAAATGTTTTTATAAATTTGCCAACATTTCTAAAAACCTGTTCTCACTTTGTCATTATGGGGTATTGTGTGTAGATTGCTGACGATTTTTTAACTTATCCATTTTAGAATAAGGCTGTAACCTAACAAAATGTTGAAAAAGTCAAGGGGTCTGAATACTTTACAAAGGCACTGTAGATGACAGCACGTTACACAGTGCAAACAAAACATATCTACCCACATGCAAGAAGCATATCTCACTCTGTACAAAACATGGATTTCATATCTTTGTGTTTTTGTTGAACCAAGGACATTTCGAAGATACTTTTTTTTGCCAAATCGAGAACAAAGGCGGCATCACCAAGAACAGATTAGTTTTAAAATCTATGGCAGCGTATGTATAGGGCTTTCTTGTAACACCCAGTATGAAAACATATACTGAACAAAAATATAAACCCAATATGCAACAATTTTACTGAGTTAAAATAAGGTATTCAGTCAATTTAAATGTAAAAAATTATGCCCTAATCTATGGATTTCACATGATTGGGCAAGGGCCCAACCACTTGGGTGCCAGGCAAGGCCAATCAGAATGAGTTTTTCCCCCCAAAAAGGGCTTTATTACAGACAGAAATAGTCCTGTTCCATCAGCTGACCAGGTGGTCTCAAACGGTCCCACAAGTGAAGAAGCCAGATGTGGAGGTCCTAGGCTGGCGTGGTTACACGTGGTCTTTCGTTGTGAGGCAGGTTGGACGTACTGCCAAATTCTCTAAAACAATGTTGGAGGCAACTTATGGTAGAGAAATTAACATTCAATCCACTAACAGCTCTGGTGGACAAACTTGAGACAGCTGTGGCATTGTGCTGTGACAAAACTGTACATTTTAGTGGCCTTTTATTGCATATAATGCCAGGTGGATGGATTATCTTGGCAAAGGTGATATGTCACTAATAAGGATGTAAACTAATTTGTGCGCACAATTTTAGAAAATATTTTGTACAGATGTAACATTTCTGGGACCCTTTATTTCAGCTCATGACACCAACACTACATGTGCATTTTATATTTTTGTTCTGTATAATTATCACATTGCTGATTGTTGCAAAACGTTTTGCAACAAACCATTTACTCAAAACGGAAACTCAAAGAGTTTCTATTGGACAAAATCAGGTAGGTCCCTCCCAGTTTCGTTTGCTCCTTTTATTTTATGGTTCTGAAATGGTAAACAGTTTCCGTAATGAATTACACCCCTGGCTTACAAATTGGTAGCTTGAAATAGCCGACTTATCCAATAATACCATTTGATGCTGATACAATGGCATGAATTAATGGTAGTCTGCTAACGTAGCCTAAATCTAGTGAAGAAGTTAGTTATGTAGTATATACGTTTGATTAGTTGCTGTATATACAACCTCTTGTCACAGGGTTATTCTGTGAAGCAATTGACACAGGACACAAACCAGCAACCACTGCTAGTTTATTAAATGTTCTCAATACTCGTTAGCTACTAACAAACAGATGAAGCTACCAAAATAACTAAGTACCGCAATACTGCTGGATTGTGTGTCAGCATGATTCGTAGGCCTAATTTGCTAGCTGGCTGGCTAAAAACTTGACCACCACCAACGACGTAGTAAGCAGTCAGGCCCCACTGAAATGTGCATTCACATAACACACGTTTTGACGTTTATCGCGGAAATGTCAACTCCTGTAACTACGAGCATAATTAGCTTATGTTCATTTTCAAACGTTGGCATTATATTTGCTAACTAAAATGTCGACTGAATAAATCACCGACCTGCCCAAATTCTGTCGTCCGGCCCCAGCGGCAGCACCACCGCCGGGTTTGCGATTACCACCGGCCTGCTTCATTGACATTATCCCATAAACGACAACGTTTGCGGTGTGTTCCTAATATCTCAAAAACACTATACACTGTAACCAAATGATGAAAAGATAATGTTAGGCTGAGTTAGCGAGCTAGATAGCGGTCATTAAAAAAAGCTAACGTCAACTTGCTAGTTTAGCTACTCGCGCATGTGATTCAAAACCTTAGAGAGCCTTGCTAGCTATTAGCTTATTTAGCAAATAGCAGGCTAGCTAACGTATGTGTAATGCCTATTAAAATAGAACAGTTAGCTATCCTCTTTAAAAATAAATGACTTGAACCTCCAGTCAATTTATTTTTCGATTTGCTCAAACGGGATTTTCAGCTATCTCCGATTCTCTCTTCGTTGCTAACAGCGAAAGGAGCAGGTATAACGTACGCCGGCTTCTTCTTCTTTGAGGTTTGTTGGCAGACTCCGCTCAGCGTATTGTCGCCACCTACTGTACGGGGTTGTAAAACATCCCCAAAAACAAAAGATGTCATACATCTACTTTCCAGGCACAACCTGTTAAATCAAACACAACCTACGCCATCTGCTTGCGCATGTCATGATTAACTGATCATGCCCTCGAAGCAGGTGTTTGTTGGATATATTGTTACAGGGCAAACCGTGACAATATATTCAACAAACACTGGCTTCAAGGGCATTATTTACTTTTATACAACGGGTTACCAACATATTCAAATGATGATCGACATATTTTCATTAAACGTTATTTTTCTCAATTTATTCGCACTAGTTCATCTTTCCACAATATATAGTCCCGACACAAATCTAGGGGCGTAGGCCGTCATTGTAAATAAGAATTTGTTCTTAACTGGCTTGCCTAGTTAAAAAAAAATGAAGGTTTGATAAATAAAAAGAGACGCGACGCAGTCGTTTGTTGTTTTTGTTATGTATCTATAGACGCGACCCAGTCGTTCGTTCTAACTGTTCCGTTGCCATAAGGACTGACTGGCAACGTTCTTATCCCTTGCTTGCTAACTAGCCAACTACGGCTAATTTACAATCATGTCAAAAAGTGCAGCCAGAATAACAGCAAAGTATTTTTGCAATTGCATTTTTTTAAGCTGTTTTCGAGTTAAGATTTATTTGGAAACATCCATAACAATGAGTTTATGATGTGCGACTTTGCCTGGCAGAAAAAAATGTGCTCTCTTGTCAGGACACAGTTCAGACAAAATAAAGACAATCCATGGCGTTCATTTGAGCTGATTTTAATAAATTAAACCATACATTCGCGTTGTTATCCACCAACAGCTGACGTAGCTATAGCTACTTATTGTGTCACATGTATGTACATTCCCCTGGATTGTGCATTGGTTGAAATATCTGCTACTACTTCTGCTGCCTTGCTTCAGCCTTTTGGGTGTTGTGCCGAAAATCTCCCCTTGACAGAACCCCCCTTCTAATTTCCTTAATTTTGTGGCTATTCAAATACTTTGTGTGGCACACATCAGAGTCAAATACTTTATAAAGAACAAACGTCATAATTAATGTATGTGTGTTATATTAAACATAGAGGAGGGAGTAGGGCGGCACTTTGCCGGGGACGGCACCGGGTGACCCCGGTGCGGGAGAGCGCTGAAGAGGTGGGGTTCGCCCAGGGCGCCAGACAAGCTAGAACCGCCACATACACTTGAAACAAATAGCCAAAACGAAAACTGCAGACAAAAATGCTTTCTGCTACTAAAATCAGTGAAATGTAGGCTAATCTGACAACGGGGTGAAGAGCAGAAATCTCAACTAGCAAGCAAGTCGCAGCAATGAAGAACGTGGGGATTCTTTGAGATGGTGCTGCAGTGTTCTCTGTTTTCGGCCAGGATGTTGCTTCAGCGTTTTCTGTCTGTCAGTGACGGACGCCTGTAGATATAGAGCGAACCTTCGTACCGATGCCCACTCACTGACATAATTAAATCAGGTTTTTATTTTATTAACTTGTCACATGCGCTGAATACAACAAGTGTAGACCTTACATTGGAATGCTTACTTACAAGCCCTTAACCAACGGCGCAGTTCAATAAAGAGTTAAGAAAATAAAATAATAATAACGAGGCTATATACTGACAGGCTATACGAGTGTTGTGTTGTGTTGTTGTTGAGTGTGGTGTTGTGCCGAAAATCTACCCCTGACAGAATCAACACCGGTACCGAGTCAATGTGCGGGGGTACAGCCATTGACCAGTTTCTGGACTGTGTGGTCCTGATGCTGGGATTTGTATATGTAATTGTTCACAGACTATCAATGCCAAAAGAAACGGTGCAGAGGTAGCCTTAAAATAACATACGATATATGCATGTTACGTACCGGACAGACGGCTAGCCAGCTATTCTCAAAATATTGGATTACCAATTTGAGCGGTGAAGTCTCAGTTTGCAGCACATTTTCACGTGGATGTATATAGACTGAACAAAAATATAAATGCATCACGTAAAGTATTGGTTTCTTTATCTGAGACAAGTAGCCTAGTGGTTAGACTGTTGGACTAGTAACTGAAAGATTGGAAGATCAAATCCCTGAGCCGACAAGGTAAAAATATGTTGTTATATTCCTGAACAAGACAGTCAACCCACTGTTCCTAAACTGTCATTGAAAATAAGAATTTGTTCATAACTGACTTGCCTAGTTAAACAAAGTAAAAGATGCTAGACATTTCCACTTTTTTTTTTATCTCAAGTGTTGCATCCTTCCTCTGCTGCCTCAACAGTTTATACATTTTTATAAAACCTTTTAATCCAGCCTTTGTGGTTTGGAAAGTGTAGCGACTATTATTGCTTTGATTTATTTATCAAACAAACGGGGTTTTGGAAAAGTAGGTACTTTTCTCAAAACAATCCTATCTGGTGGATGTAAAGTGTAATTTTTTTCTACACATGGACTTAGAGCTTGATACTTCAGACAAGGAAAAATGATGGACAGCTAATTAAAATAAGAAAATACCTTTATGAATTATGAAGCCTTTATATGCCTTTTTTCAATACATAATTATTTTGTTTTTATCATAAAATGTGACTTTATCGACCAAATAAGTTGTTCTCGGCAATTATCCAAAAACAACTCCTAAAACACCATTCCTTACCCAATAAGCTGAACAGGTGTAATGAACGCATGTAAAAATGTGCCCTTAACACACGTTCTAATCACCTGTAAATGAACACTGAACAGGTGTGCATTTACCTTAGGTTGTTTTTTTAGTCTTTTAGTTTGAAATGGTTATTCTTTTGTTGTTTTTATCCTATTATGTTTCTTGTGTAGTAAATATTTTTGTTTTTAGTTTCATATTTCTTTCCTGTGAAGTAAGTGCATTGTGTTGCATTCATGTCTGAAATGTGCTCTATAAATAAAGCCTGATTTGATTTATTACTTTGTTCCAGAATAAATGGGCTTTGGTTCAGGTTCTTCCTCCACTGCAGCTTCCTCAACAGTTTATTAATACCTTTGTAAAAACAATATTTTCATCCAGGCTTTGTGTCTTGGAAAGGGTAGTGACTATTAAAACATTAATATAATGAAACAGATGGTTTTGGAAAAGTAGGTACTTTAGTCAAAACAACCCCATCTAGTGGATGTATAGTGTCATTAGAATGAGTAGGAAATCACTATTCAAGCTGGAGGAACATATTGTTTCTATAAAAGAATGAATAAACGATGGAAGGGATTTGTTTTCACATGGCCTTATAGCTTGTAACTTCAGAGGCAAAATTGTTGAAGTATAGAAATTAAAAAAGATCAACTGTATTCGTGGCGTTGAACTCTAGAATGGCATTACTTGTCATCAAAAGGAACCTGTAGCGCAGTTTGTCAGTTGGACCCTTTTCTGATGTCAATGACAACAGAATTTGGTTTTATTACTCACAATAAAAAATATTAATAATACATTCTGAATTAACAAAATAAAAATAGCATAAAAAAAACACAAAAAGAGCCAAATATGGATTACACAATGATTAAAGACACAGTATGCATCCCAAATGAGTCCATGGCCCAGAGGGCCAAATTTCACACATTTTCCCATTTTGGCGTGGCAAAATTTAATGACAATTTTCATGTCTGTGGGTTATGTTTTGGTCTGATAAGCACATTTAGCTACCTAAAGTGTTTATCACTGGCATTGGTTATTTGGACCAACATAACTGAGGATATGCAATGTAATGTTGTATTATCAGGGAACAATCATAGCAAAATAAGGCAATTGATATGTTATTAACTTGAGGTATGAAATAATGTATAACATAATTGGAATGTTAATGACATCTCCATGGGTCCATCTTGGGGGATCAAAGGTCATACCTGTGTGCATTTTTGGGTATATTGATGAGACAGAATGGGCAGCATTGGGATGTGCTTTATTATCACGTCGTACCATAGATGATATCTACACCAAACTTCCCACAGAACACAGAGACCCATCGGAAAAGTTTCATAGAGTCATTATAGATTTTAATATTTTCAAGTTGGCCCCCATCCATTTCAATGTGGAAGAACTAGATTTTTCAGGGCATAAAATAAGATCAAATTCTTATTTTCAATGACGGTCTAGGAACAGTGGGTTAACTGCCTTATTCAGGGGACAAACGACAGTTCTTTACCTTGTCAGCTCAGGGATTTGATCTAGCAACCTTTTGGTTACTGGTCCAACACTCTAACCACTAGGCTACCTGGATGAGAGATGTCAGGGGTGCGGGGCTAGACGTTACACACCCACTATAGTGTTACAGTGCATCCTACCCGTGAGAGAAATCCCAAACAGTGCAGCACAATTACTCTCATACTCATGTCTCCCATAGCATTGATACAGAAACAGACGACTGCACGGACATGGATACACATGCACGCACGGACCCACACATACACACACATACACACAGAGTAGAACATTGAGGCACAGGAAGTGACTAATATTATACTAGTCAAAGGAAAGACTGACAGTGTAATAGAAAATTAGCTTGAGCGTTTGTTCCATATGATTTCAATCACTTTCTGACTGCAACCCTTTTGATTTAAACAAAACCTTAAATGCATGTTTGCCCATGGTGGAAGTGGTCAGAAAGTGGCTTGTGCCATCGGTTGAGGCACAACACTGCCACAACACAAGTCCTATGGAACGACCCTGAGGTGAGTCAGAGGAACAATTTGATTAACACAGAACACTGCAGGTAATGAAGCATGAACTATACTTACAGAAACCCAACAACAGGGTTGCTACAGATAGGACAACACAGTCTCAACAGAGAGCTGGGAATTATGTTTGAGAAAATCTCCTGTTGAAAATGTATTTTTGTGTTTGCAAAGACAAAATGAGTTTGTGATTTACCTCTTTCTGAATTCCAATGACATAGAACGTTTTCCCTTCAAACTTCAAATTGCTGGAACAAAATTCATATTTGTGTAACACATACAGCTAATCCAAAACCATGATGACAGACTGTATGATAATCCTCTTGACAACATAATGAACCAATGCCAATATTCATGAAGTCCATACCAGCTCATCCAGTAGACTCCTGCCAAGACTCTACTGTATTACATCCAATCTCACTCTGCAGTACTGTACAGTGTACTGTAAATGCATGGTGACACTGACTCAGGCTTAAGCCACAGCTGCAGTTCATTCCTGAATTAAAAGGTCTTTATGACACAAGCAGAACAAATAAGTGAATAATCAAACATAATAAATTAAATATCTCCTTTAATCAGCTTAGGTCGATTTGATACCCTGGCTGTTACCCGTTCAAACAGTGAGTCACAGAGAGGATGAGAGGGAAGCAGAGGAACACCGTCTCCATCACAACTGTCACGTTCTACTCATTAAACCTATCAGTCCCAAGACCCAAGCAAAAATGGGCTTTTCATTTACGTCCTGGGAATTCCTATTATCTATGTAGAAGAACCCATTGCCTTCAAACTACTCTTGTGTAGTTTGTGGGCGTCATAGATCAAAACATGTTACATGTGCATGTCCAGCTTTTCATAGATAGATTTTAATAGTTTTAGCTCAAACCATTCGGACTACAGATGTTTTTTTTTTTAAGCCCCGGGCCCTTTCAGGATCCATCCACCCTTGTCTCACAAATGCAGCTCTAGCTCAGCTCCCATTAATCAAACAGACTACTGATTGGTATCTACGGATGCAGAAGACATAGACAAAGCCAATGGTACAGCCCAGAAGTCTGTAGCTCAAACATACCAGCGTTATGGTGGGACTCATTGAAAATAAAGGTGAGCGTTTGGGGGAGAGGTGGTGGGAGTTACCTTGCAGGGGTGAGGGTCCACTCTGTACGTCTCTAGAGTTTGTGCTCTCTGGAGGAGACGAAGCTCAGTTAGCAGCAACACTGCAGGTGGGTACTACACAATGGGGTTATAGCGGGCAGTTATTACTCCAACACAAGTGCTTTGTGTTTGAGGTGAGTGCTACATAAACACAAATCATCTCTATCATGACTTAATGTCTGAGTAATATAACAATACCGTTGAAATATATTCTAATGTTAGCTTTACATTTCTCTTGTTTTCGTTGGCCCAATGTAAGCCCGTCCCTAGATTGCCGGAGGTGTTGCTCAGCATCTTGCATTTGGACTAATGACAGTCTGCTTAAAAAATGAATGGGGCACCATCCTTTTTACATGGATGATACATTGGAGATATATATACATGCCTGGACTATTTACATTTTGGGGAATTTCTTGTATAACGGGTTAAAGTTATGTATCCCAACCCTTATGTAATATAGTGACAAAACTAGGACCTGCCTTGTTGATAGTGTTTTTAGGAAGGCAGAGCAGCACTTTGTTATGGACATACTTCTCCCCATCTTAGCTACTATTGTGTCAGTATGTTTTGACCATGACAGTTTACAATGCCTGGACTATTTACAATCCAGGGATACTCCAAGCAGTTTAGTCATCTCAACTTGCTCAATTTCCATATTATTTATTACAAGATTTAGTTGAGGTCTAGGGTTTAGTAAATGTTTTGTTCCAAATACACTGCTTTTAGTTTTAGAAATACTTAGGGCTAACTTATTCCTTGCCACCCACTCTGAAACTAATTTCAATTAAGTGTTGCAGTCATTTCAGTCACTTTAGTAGCTAACATGTATAGTGTTGAGTCATCCGCATACATAGACACTCTAGCTTTACTCAAAGTTAGTGGCATATTGTTAGTAAAACATTTTTTTTTTAAACAAGGGGCCGAAACAGCTACCTTTGGGAATTCCTGATTCTACCTGGATTATGTTTGAGAGGCTTCCATTAAAGAACACCATCTGTGTTCTGTTAGACAAGTAACTCTTTATCCACATTATAGCAAGGGGTGTAAAGCCATAACACATATGTTTTTCCAGCAGCAGACTATGATCGACAATGTCAAAGCTGCACTGAAGTCTAACAAGACAGCACCCACAATAATTTTATCATAAATTTCTCTCAGCCAATCATCAGTCATTTGTGTGAGTGATGTGCTTGTTAAGTGTCCTTCCCTATACGCTTACTGAAAGTCTGTTGTCAATTTGTTTACTGTGAAATAGCATTGCATCTGGTCAAACACAATTCTTTCCAGAAGTTTACTAAGGGTTGGTAACAGGCTGGTTGGTCGGCTATTTGAGCCAGTAAAGGTGGCTTTACTAATCTTGGGTAGCGGAATGACTTTAGCTTCCCTCCAGGCCTGAGATAACACACTTTCTAGTAGACTTAAATTGAAGATATGGCAAATAGGAGTGGCAACATCATCTGCTATTATCCTCAAAAATGTTCCATCCAGATTGTCAGACCCTGGTGGCTTGTCATTGTTGGTAGACAATCATTTTTTCACCTCTTCCACACTGACTTTACGGAATTCAAAAGTACAATTCTTGTCTTTCATAATTTGGTCCGATACAGTATACTTGGATGTGTAGTGTCGACGTTTGTTGCTGGCATGTCATCCCTAAGTTTACTCATCTTGCCAATGAAAAAGTCATTAAAGTACTTGGCAATATCAGTGGGCTTTGTGAAGAATGATCTATGATTCCTACCTGACATGATGACTCCTTGCTGTCCCCAGTCCACCTGACCGTGCTGCTGCTCTAGTTTCAACTGTTCTGCCTTATTATTATTCGACCATGCTGGTCATTTATGAACATTTGAACATCTTGGCCATGTTCTGTTATAATCTCCACCCGGCACAGCCAGAAGAGGACTGGCCACCCCACATAGCCTGGTTCCTCTCTAGGTTTCTTCCTAGGTTTTGGCCTTTCTAGGGAGTTTTTCCTAGCCACCGTGCTTCTACACCTGCATTGCTTGCTGTTTGGGGTTTTAGGCTGGGTTTCTGTACAGCACTTTGAGATATCAGCTGATGTACGAAGGGCTATATAAATAAATTTGATTTGATTTGATCTGATTCAATGAATGATGGCTTTTTCCCCCAACATTTCTTTATATAATTCTTTATATAATTTATCTTTATTTCATAGTAGAGTTTATTTTTATTTAATTTAGTCACATGATTTCTTAATTTACAGTACGTTTGCCAATCAGTTGGGCTGCCAAACTGAATTGCCATACCCTTTGCCTCATCCCTCTCAACCATAAAATGTTTCAATTCCTCATCAATCCAAGGGGATTTAACAGTTTCTACAGTAATTTTCTTCATTGTTGTGTGCTTATTAGTAACTGGAAAAAGCAATTTCATAAAGGTGTCAAGTGCAGCGTCTGGTTGATCCTCATTACACACCATAGACCAGCAAATATTCTTCACATCATCAACATATGAATCACTACAAAACGTATTTTTGTATGACCTCTTATACACTATATTAGGCCCAGTCTTTGGAACTTTGGTTTCCCTAGATATGGCTATAATATTGTGATCACTACATCCTGTGGATGTGGATCCTGCTTTAAAGCAAAATTCTGCAGTATTAGTAAAGATGTGATCAATACATGTTGATGATTTAATTCCTGTGCTGTTTGTAACTACCCTGGTAGGTTGACTGACAACCTGAATCAGGTTGCAGGCATTGTTTTTATCGATGGTGACAGCATAACGATGGTGACAGGTGTGTGCCATAATGAGCAGCCTGGTGACCTAGAGGCCGAAGAGGGAGCACACGTGACACAAGCAAGTTATTGACTTCATGGACCTTGTTTCTCAGGCTGCATATGTGCTATTTTAACACTTTTATGGGATGCTTGATTGTTTTTAATGCTTTGCTGGGGAGATTATCAGAAGTAGACTTACTCATGTTATTTATATTGGAGCTGATTGTGCAGGGTGAGCTGCACAAAGTGGTCTTCCTACTAGGGCACACCGCCTCAGTGCTAACAGTGTAACTCTGGATCATAGGCTCATGATTACTGCATACAATAGCTGTAGGATAAACAGAAGTATTTGGTGCAATTAGGGGTACATAAATTTAGTTATTTACATTGTGTTTGCCAATGCCCCTAGGATCATGTACATTTGATGCAACATTATGATGACTCATTGTCACAATTGTAGGGATTAACTGAGCTGGTCTTAGATCATTGAACAGTCATTGTTTCAACGCACCCTTGAAATGCGTGGACAGAGTCCAGGAGCCAAGATGATTTGGATGGACTCCATCATTCCTGTAGAGCAGGGGTGTCAAAGTCAAATGGACGGAGGGCCAAATAAAAAAATCAGCTACAAGACGAGGGCCGGACTGTTCGAATGTTCATTGAAATTTTTTTAAATGACGCATATAGTCTAGTGAACCTAATTGAACCTACTGAAAACCTAACAAATATATTACAATATGATCAGATAAATAAAGCAATATTTTCTTATGGCTCTGTCAGTAATCTTTAATTTTCAACAGACACAAAAGACAAATTTCCTTTATATAAATATCCCCATAACATGAACATTAAATGAAAGAAACCGGTATTCAAGGCACCATCAGTAGACTATATTTTCTATTTTAGCAAAAGTGGGCTAAATTTACTTCAAAGAAAAAACAATAATAGCAATTTTCTATCATCCACTCAACTGAAATATTTTTAAAATATAATTGGATTGAAATACAAAAAAATAAAGTGCAAAAATCTATTAATCAAAAACAACACTTTGTTTAAGGAGAAGTAACATGCAGTGAAAACAAATATTCAATTTTAACTTTTAAACTTGAACTGAGTAAAAACTCTAAATATGTGATTGCACAGTAATGTTCACTTGTTTGAGGTTGAGGGTGATACTTGGTGGTGTCCCATCTTTTCCACAAGTTCATCAATGTTCGGGGTAAGGCTCTGAGCTGAAGAAATCCTCAGAATTGAGTGGAGGTGTTCAGCAGTAAGTCGACTTCTGTGTGATGTTTTGTTCAGGTTCATCAAAGAAAACAGTTGTTCACACAGGTATGTGCTGCCAAACATAGACAACGTTTGAGCAGCCTGGATGCGCAGCTGGGGCATTGTGCCGGGGAGGAAACGGGCGAACTCCGCAGCACCCACTGCCGCATATTTTGCCCTCAGTGCATCATTGCATTGGAGGTCAATCAACTCCATTTGGAGGTTTGGTGGTGAGCTTTCCACGTCAACAGCAAATGGGTTACCGAGCAGTTCCAACCTGCTTTTTTGTGCTTCAAAGTCAGCAAATCGGCATCGAAAGTCAGCGGCAAGCATACCTATTTTATCAGCCAACTGTGTGCTCGGGAACGCACTGGTAGAGAGCTTCTCTTTCATGGTCTGGCAGCTGGGAAAGTGGCTCAAATTTTCTTTCCGCATCTGCGTCTCCCACAGAGTCAGTTTGGTTTTAAATGCCTTCACTGTACTGTACATATCAGAGATGACACGATCCCGACCCTGCAGCTGCAAGTTTATTGCATTCAGATGACTCGTAATGTCACACAGAAAAGCCATTTCACACAGAAACATTTCGTCTCGGAGTTGTGTTGTGTCTTTCCCTTTGCTGTCCAAGAACAGACAAATCTCCTCACGAAGCTCGAAACATCTTTGAAGCACCTTTCCCTGGCTTAGCCATCGCACCTCTGTGTGATAAGGCAAATCACCATGCTCCGTTTCTAACTCCGTCAGAAATGCCTTGAACTGGCGGTGATTCAAACCTTTGGCTCTGATAAAGTTAACTGTGCGCGTGATGATGCTCATTACATGCTCCATTTTCAAGGCTTTACCGCACAACGCTTCCTGGTGTATGATACAATGATAAGCTGTCAGCTCACCTGTCGCGTTTTCCTCTTGCATCTTTTCCCGTATCTTCGCCACCAGTCCGCTCCTGTGTCCACACATCGCAGGTGCTCCGTCGGTTGTCAAACCCACGAGTTTTTCCCAAGGCAGCTCCATCTCATTTACACATCTTGACACCTCTTCATACAAATCATGCCCCGTAGTTGTGCCATGCATAGGACGTAAAGCCAAAAACTCCTCTGTCACGCTTAGGTTGGAGTCCACTCCGCGGATGAAAATTGACAACTGGGCAATGTCAGAAATGTCGGTGCTCTCATCCACAGCCAAGGAATATGCAATAAAATCTTTTCCCTTTTTCACAAGCTGCTCTTTTAGATTGATGGACAACTGGTCTACTCTCTCGGCAATGGTGTTTCTGCTCAGACTCACATTTAAAAAGAGTTGCCTTTTTTCTGGGCAAACTTCGTCACAAACTTTAATCATGCAGTTTTTGATGAAATCCCCCTCCGTAAATGGCCGGGCTGATTTAGCGATCTCTTCTGCCAAAATAAAACTGGCCTTGACAGTTGCGTCCGCGTGTGTGTCCGCGTGTTTCGTTTCATAATGTCGTCTCAGATTATACTCTTTCAGTACCGCCACACTTTCTCCACACAGAAGACACACAGGTTTTCCAGCTACCTTCGTGAACATATACTCCGACTCCCACCTTGTTTGAAACCCCCGGTTCTCAGTATCCACCTTCCGTTTTGCCATTTTTGATGGGTATCTGAAAGTTAATTTTACTGTGATGCTGACGACTGCTGTGCCAATAAATATTGAAATGAAGCAGCCTACTGCTCGGTGCGTCACCTTTGCATTGTGGGAAATGTAGTATTGGTGCGTGTAAAAGATCTGCGGGCTGCCGGCTTGCTGCGGGCCGGTTCTAATAATAAATCAAGATCATCCCAGGGGCCGTAAAAAACCTTCTTGCGGGCCGGATGTGGCCCGCGGGCCTTGACTCTGACATATGTGCTGTAGAGTATCTTCTGTTTCCAGAAGGTGTCAAAATTATCTACAAAAGTGACTCTAGTTGAGCTACAGTAGTCCTTTAGCCAGATGTGTAATGCCAGCAGTCTGATTCATCTTTCACAACTGCGGCCCAACAATGGTACTGGACCTATAATGATTGACCGTTGTTTGTAGTCTTTTAATGCTGAAATCAGTTCTTTAAAACCAATTTTGAAATGTTTCAAGTTAGCCCTCCTGATGTCGTTTGACCCCCCCACATGTATTAAGTCAGTGTCAGCTCCTGGCATCTGTAATAGAACAGTGGGAAGCAGCCTTGTGATGTCCTGTACTCGTGCTCCTGCGTAGCACAGGGTTTTTGCCTTGGGAACTGAGATGTTTCTCACCATAGAGCTGCCTAAGATGACAGCTGGTGATATTGAATGGGCCGGTCTCTCAGGCAGCCTCATGGTCTGATGAGGGTGGGAGCTCCGAGGATCTGAACCCGAGGTAGAAACCACCGGAGAGGGAGACAGAACCAAGGACGAAGATGCAGGTACCTCCAGATCCCATCTTGGGAATTGGAAGCCCCCAAGGAAGATGACGCTGGAACCTCTGGATCCAAAGCTGTTTCTGGTCTGTGTCAGATCCGGGCTCAACATCTCCATGGAGACCCCCGTTACCAGAGGACGCTTTCTTCTACTTCCACGGTGAGTGACGTCCAGTTGAAGTTGGAAGTTTACATACACCTTAGCCAAATATATTTAAACTCAGTTTTTCACAATTCCTGACATTTAATCTTAGTAAACTTAGTAAATTAGGTCAGTTAGGATCACTACTTTATTTTAAGAATGTGAAATGTAAGAATAATTTTAGAGTGAATGATTTATTTAATATTTTATTTTTCATCACATTCCCAGTGGGTCAGAAGTTTACATAAACGCAATTAGTATTTGGTAGTGTCAGGAGTTCACCTAGGGGTGATGATAGGGGCTGTACAAAATGTTTGATGTATTATAATAATTGATTATGCTTATGTTGTATTAATTGAAGGGGAGGGGTTATAAGACCCCGCCCTCCTTACATTTATAGGCTCCTAGACTACAGATTAACAATATATATGTTTTCATTATAGAGGTTTTGTATTGTTCCACAGTTGTTTTCTGGTCTCTCTGCCTCTTATAAATGGACCCCTCTGAGTGTGACTGATACAGGACTCTGCAGGGGAGTGTAGGGGATAAGAGACTAGTCAGACATTCCACAATAAATCAACTTTTGGGAGTGGACATTTGTTGCCTAGGCCTTAGAAAACACTGGAGCTATTGTATATCTCTTGCAAGTTTATATAGCTGTGTATGCATGGGCTTGGTCTGGAGAGTAGAAGGTAATGACGTATGCAGTGACATCACAAGGGTTGGATATCGGGTTTAATAAAATAACTTGGGACCTTTTATATTTTGCAGAACTTACTCGGAAACATGCGTGCTATGTTCCTGGTGTCAACTTCTGTCTGCAATTGCATTAACAAAGGTTTTTTAATTATTTAATTAAAGATATTGACAAGGAACAAGGAAACTAACCCCAACAGTAGCATTGACTTTAAATTGTTTAACGAGGATCAAACGTTTTGGGTAGCCTTCCACAAGCTTCCCACAATAAGTTGGGTGAATTTTGGCCCATTCCTCCTGACAGAGCTGGTGTAACTGAGTCAGGTTTGTAGGCCTCCTTGCTCACACATGCTTTTTCTGGTCTGCCCACAAATTTTCTATCGGATTGAGGTCAGGGTTTTGTGATGGCCACTCCAATACCTTGACTTTGTTGTCCTTAAGCCATTATGCCACAACTTTGGAAGTATGCTTGGGGTCATTGTCCATTTGGAAGACCCATTTGCGAGCAAGCTTTAACTTCCTGACTGATGTCTTGAGATGTTGCTTCAACATATTCACATCATTTTCCTTCCTCTTGACGCCATCTATTTTGTGAAATGCACTAGTCCCTCCTGCAGCAAAGCACCCCCACAACATGATGCTTCCACCCCTGTGCTTCACGGTTGGGATGGTGTTATTCGGCTTGCAAGCCTCCCCCTTGTCCTCCAGACATAACAATGGTCATTATGGCCAAACAGTTTTAGTTTTGTTTCATCAGACCAGAGGACATTTCTCAAAAAAGTACGATCTTTGTCCCCATGTGAAGTTGCAAACCGTAGTCTGGCTTTTTTATGGCGGTTTTGGAGCAGTGGCTTCTTCCTTGCTGAGGAGCCTTTTAGGTTATGTAGATATAGGACTCGTTTTACTGTGGATATAGATACTGTTGTACCTGTTTCCTCCAGCATCTTCACAAGGTTATTTGCTGTTGTTCTGGAATTGATTTGCACTTTTCGCACCAAAGTAAGTTAATCTCTAGGAGACAGAAAGCGTCTCCTTCCTGAGCGGTATGATGGCTGCGTGGTCCCATGGTGTTTATACTTGCCTACTATTGTTTGTACAGATGAACGTGGTACCTTCAGGTGTTTGGAAATTTCTCCCAAGGATGAGTATATACAGTGCCTTGCGAAAGTATTCGGCCCCCTTGAACTTTGCGACCTTTTGCCACATTTCAGGCTTCAAACATAAAGATATAAAACTGTATTTTTTTGTAAATAATCAACAACAAGTGGGACACATTCATGAAGTGGAACGACATTTATTGGATATTTCAAACTTTTTTAACAAATCAAAAACTGAAAAATTGGGCGTGCAAAATTATTCAACTCTAGGGGGTTAATTTAACACTAGTGTTTACTTTCCCATCATCCTTTTCATAGTGCATTTAGTCATTAGATGCCTTTCATTCAGATAAGTGTTAGGAATGTCTGACACCTTACCTATATTTCAGCACAACTGAACAGAACAGGATATTTAATTTAAAAAATCTATTCAATCGCATGGTGTTATTGTTACTTGACTGAGTTCACTTCAATGGATGTGCTATCTTATCCAGACCTGCTGTTTCACTCACACTCTCACACTGCTGACCTGTTGCCCCTTCTATAACCATTGTGCTTATTATTTGACCCTGCTGGTCGTCTATGAACCTTTGAACATCTTGAAGAACGATCTAGCCAAAGATTTTCATAACTAACCCAAGATAGACCAGAGCCTGTCGTTTCCAATGGGAGCAAATTAATCATAGTGGGCAGAACAAGCAAGGAGGTGGGCAGAGCCAAGCACGATCTAGCAAGATCCTATTGGTGTTATGGAATGCCTACACTGTGAAGTGTGCATGTCCAATAACTAAATTCGCCCTTGCCCTTCTTATAAACAACGCAATAAAAAAAAAACTTTGGCAAAGGGTTGTCAGGATTTAGCCAGGGTTGTTCCGGTTTTTGCCACTACATGCCCCCATTGTGCTTTTTGACCCTTTTGTTTTCGTTTGTTCCCAGTTATTATTTGCACCTGTGCCTAGTTTCCCTTGAATGTATTTAAACCCTTAGTTTTCCTCAGTTCTTTGCTCTGTGTTTGAATGTCAGCACCCAGCAATGCTGTGAACATTTGTTGCTCCAGTTGGACTCTCTTATGGTACTCTGTTTTTGTTCCCGTTTATTTATTTTTTGATTATCTTTTGAGGCCTTTTCTGCTGTACTTGAGACCTTGTGGATTTATATTTTTGCCTGAAGAACTTTCCTTTTTACTTTATTAAAACACTGTCTCAAGTACTGCTGTGTCTGCCTCATCTTCTGTGTTCTGCCGACTATTAGTGGCTCAGTTTGCTAAGTGACTGGTTCTCACACCGGAGACCCGAGTTCGTAACCGGGTCTTGACAAGGGTAACGTCTTCAAAACGTAGTTACTCTTTTTGTTACAGATTCTAGTATTGGAAACAGAAAGCTCTAATTGAAATCAAATGTTTCATCAGGGAGAAAAATTGCAGAATGTCGGCCAAAATCCATCTCGCTTTCACAATCATTATAATGAATGTCGGACCAAGGCGCAGCGTACGTATAGTTCCACGTTTATTAAATGAAACAAACAATAAAGAGTAACGTGACGCAAATGCAGTGCTCACAGGCACTAACACAAAAACAAGATCCCACAAAACACAGTGGTGAAATGGCTGCCTAAATATGATCCCCAATCAGAGACAACAATAAACAGCTGCCTCTGATTGGGAACCATACCAAGCCAACATAGAAATACATGCACTAGATCACCCACCCTAGTCACACCCCACCCCACCCCAACCTAACCAAAATAGAGAATAAAAAGGCTCTCTATGGTCAGGGCGTGACACTCGCTCCATCTTCTCCCACTGCCAGCCACTGGGCTTCCTCTCATCACCATATTTGGTACTGAGTGAAAACGCCAACCAGATGCTTCACATTTATATATCCGGGGAAATATCTGGCTGATTGTTCTGTCTATGATATAGCGTTAATGGCCATGTACTCTTATAATCTCCACCAGGTACAGCCAGAAGAGGACTGGCCACCTCAGAAGAGGACCCTGGTTCCTCTCTGGGTTTCTTCCTAGGTTCCTGCCTTTTTAGGGAGCTTATCATATCTCTCAGCATGCTTTGTTGTAGGTAGATTTGTGTTGAATAGTTTGTTTTAATATCTATGTTTCCTCATGCACATTGATTGATTAATTGATCTTATACTATACTATGATAAAGAACTTACATTTTAAACTAATCCAATCTGTAAGGGGTTGGATTTATTGCACCCGCTACTGAGATGGTTGTTCCAGTTAAAATGGTTTAGGTAGTCTTGATTGATGGTAATGTCAACATAGCAGTCAGTCTTAGTGTAGGTTCTGGTTTATAAAATATTCCCATTGTTGGATATCCTTCCTCCTGCTAGTTTATGATAGGAATGACAAATTGCATCACAAACCAGTGCATTGTGACTTGCATGGATGATAGCCCATGTGTATAATCTATTTAGGCTTCAGTACATATCTCACTTTCTGGCATTTTGATTTCCGCATTGGGTGTGATTTCAGTGCCAAACAGGAGCAGAGTAAGGACGGGACAGGGGGAATGGAGACAGGGTCAGAGGTTGTAGTTCACAGGACACAGAATGTGGCCACAGAGTCAGATGGTGTAACCAGAGGGTCAAAGAAGTGTGTGGTACTGCAGGGTCTAACAGGTAGTGTTATTGGGGGGACGTCTCTGGATCTGAACCCCGTCTAGAGCCTCTGAGCAGGCTTCCCTACATCACCCCACTGCCCTGCCTTCACATGGAGCTGGTGCTATCCCCTGAGCCACAAGAGGATCCCAATGACCAAACACAGTTGCTTGGCCTTGACAACCTTCAGGCAGCACAGACTACCAATACTTCCTCGTCCTGTGGGGAAAGATGGTGCTTCCATCAGTGAGAGTTTGAAAGACAGACAGCAGTGACAGAACCTGAAACACCTCAGTGGACAGAGACACTATCCTACGGCTGCCGGGGTATGATCCTTTATCCAGAGTCCATGACCTCATATTTTCACCTGATACAAGCGAAGGGGCCTGGGGAGAGAGAGAGGACAGATTTTTTTGTGGTGGATGAGGACCCTAGAAAAGGCCTTGAGGGAACTAGAAGTATCATACCTGATGGATCATCTAGTGTCATGCTAGAGGGGGAACGTCTAGATTCGGGAGCCAGCGGCCAGGTATCAGAGGACATGAGTGTGTATGAGGAGTACCTGCAGTGTGTGTCCTGTTTGGACCACCTCAGAAATGGGCAGAACCAAGCACCTGCTGACGTCATGATCCTACCTGCGGACCAAAGGACTGATCTGTCTAAACGATCTGTGAGGGCTCCTGCTGAGCTGCTGGTCGCTGAGCAACCTGTCCACCAGAACATCCCCAATGAGGGGAGAAGTGCGTTATTCATGAATTCAGAAGTGAAGAACAGCAGAAGTATGGGTCTAATAAAGGATCCTTATCCTATACATGCATTATATACATAACACATACTTTACCTACTGATGACATACACAGTCAGCACATAGAGCACTTACCCTGCATACACTTTCCAATGTAAAGAGACATAATATTGTTCTTTCTTTGTCTTCGGTCAGTGTTGCAGCCCAAGAGCAGCGTAGGTCAATTTGGTGTCCGTGGTTAAGGCTCGTGTCAAAGGTTGCAGTCGTTCCTCGAGGTTCTGGGAAAGGTCAAGCCTCTCCTGGTCATCCTTCACTGAGAAGTGCTGCCATGGTAACATCTATCATACTTACGTCAATATCCTCTCAAACAACCAATATGTTTGTGTGTAACTGAGGAATAAGTTATTGGTTGTTACTTGGATTTGTATTAATAGCAATCAATGACATCAAATTAAGTATGGTGAAATATAAGTGAGTATTGGCACCTTTTTGATTCCACGAAGAGCAAGAGAGATAGCCATGTGGTGAGTATCACTCACATGGAGTTACACTGCCCTCTATAGTCTGTCAGCGGGACAGCACCTTTACACAGAAAGACAGCTGCAGGGGTGTATTTTTTTAGTTGAACCTTAATTTAACTAGGAAGGTCAGTTAAGAACAAATTCTTATTTCCAATGACGGCCTAGGAACAGTGGGTTAACAAGGTTAACAACGCTGTTCATAATGACAGATTTTTATTTTGTCAGCACGGGGATTCAATCAAGCAACCTTTAGGTCACTGGCCCAACGCTCTAACCACTAGACTACCTGCCACCCCATTAGACCACCACATAGCAAACCGTAGTGTTGTGTTGTTGAATTAAAGAAGTAGTCGTGGTTCTCGTTTAACTGGCTTTAATAACAACTCATACTTTCCTAGGTTTCACAGTTCAAAGTCATTTTCATTATCTCGTTCTAGTCACATCTTCATCACAATAACAGGTAGGTAATCTCACGATAGTCCAATCACTATACTGCATCCCTTACCTTGTTAAATTTAAAATCCACTTTAAAATCCACTTTCACAATACAATTATATTCCTGTTTCTAACATTTATGTTACAATAGCAATTTTCTTTTACATTCAAAAGATAACTACTTATATTTTATATAAATTTAGGCAAAAATTGAAAAAAAAGGGCTGCAATCCCGTTAACGGGATGATATGAGACTTCTACTGTGTTGTGGGAGTACAGTGAAAGTACAGGGCGCCACATTCAAAACATCAAAAATCTCATAATTAAAATTCCTCAAACATACATGTACTGTATCTCATACCATTTTAAAGCTTATCTTGTTGTTAATCCCACCATAGTGTCCGATTTCAAATATACTTTACAGCAAAAGCACCACAAACGATTATGTTAGGTCACCACATAGCCACAGAAAAACACAGTCACAAAAACCACAAATAGAGATAAAATTAATCAATAACCTTTGATGATCTTCATCAGATGACACTCATAGGACTTCATGTTACACAATACATGTATGTTTTGTTTGATAAAGTTCCTATTTATCAAAATATGAGTTTACATTGGCATACACTAGTTCCAAAAACATCCAGTGATTTTGCATAGCCACATCATTTAACAGAAATACTCATCATAAATGTAGATGATAATACAAGTTATACACATGGAATTATAGATATACCTCTCCTTAATGCAACCGCTGTGTCTGATTTCAAAAAAAGTTTAAGAAATAAGCGAACCATGCAATAATCTGAGACGACGCTCAGAAGAATTAGTCACAATAGCCGCCATGTTGGCGTCAACATAAACAAGAAATTACATGATACATATTCCCTTACCTTTGATGATCTACATCAGAAAGCACTCCAGGAATCCCAGGTACACAATAAATGTTTGTTTTGTTCGATAATGTCCGTTATTTATGTCTAAATACCTTATTTTGTTAGCGCGTTTGGTATACATATCCAAACGCTCATTCTGGTCAGCGTTAGGTCAGACAAAAACTTCAAAAAGTTATATTACAGGTCGAAGAAACATTTCAAACTACACTGTAAGTACAGAATCAATCATTATGATGTTTTTAACATATAGCTTCAATAAAGTTCCAACCGGAGTATTCCTTTGTGTCTTGATGAGCAATGGAACGCAAGTGGATACCATGAGGAATGCGCGTGATCAGAAAATGGCTGACTGCCAGACACCTGATAGATTCTGCTCTCATTCACTCCCACAACACAGTAGAAGTCTCATTCAGATTTCTATAGATGGTTGACATCTAGTGGAACCCCTAGGCAGTGCAACATCATTAATATCTCAAGGGGATTTCATTGGGAACTGTGGTGAATACATACAAGCTCAGATTTCTGACTTCCTGTTTTGATTTTAAATCAGGATTTTGCCTGCCAAATGAGTTCTGTTATGCTCACAGACATCATTCAAACAGTTTTTAGAAACGTTAGAGTGTTTTCTATCCAATACTAATAATAATATGCATATATTAGCAACTGAGACTGAGGAGCAGGCCATTTACTTTGGGCAATTTATTCATCCAAGCTACTCAATACTGCCCCCCAGCCATAAGAAGTTAAGAGGTTTTAAAGTTTCAACAGCAATTTTTCTGTGATTCTATATGAACAAAATTTAACAGTTAAATTGAACATTTCTGTAACTCTTTTGATACTAATCTTATATCAGTTCTTTGATTTCAGACATTTTTACATTACCATGTCCTTGATAATGTCCATGTCTCACAACTCTACCACTTCTGGTAGTCACTTGTGATTCAAAGTTTTCCAAAGAACCATGAGATACTTCCACAGATGGGCTGTACTGAGATGTCTCAGCTTCTAAAGATTCATTATTCACACGTAAGTCATTTGCAGGTTCTGGAATGCTAAACTCAAGTCGGAAAGGAGTGTGTCGAAGGTGACATTCCTTATGGGTCTAGCCATAGTGTGCTCACTAGTTCAAATTAGTTGTCTGAGGTTTGTCCCAGTAATACATAGCGTTTGTCTCTGAACTTGGTTTACAACTTTCCATTCTCCATACTTACAATGTCTTCAACAAGTGTCAGTCCTCTCTTGGAATCCTTGGAAGACTTTCCTCAGTCTCTGTTCCAGTTCACTAGACAACAACATTGTCCATGAAGCAAACTACAACTTGTAATCCACATAGCATAACGTCCATGGCTTTCTGGTAGGCCTCAGATGCGATTGATAATCTGAAAGGAACTTTCTTCAATCTGTAGCATCCTCTGTTGTTGGGTTTCTTGATTCTAGTTCAATTTGCCAAAATCCTTTTCTCGCGCCCAGTTTTGCAAACACTTTCGCTCCTTGCATTGCTTGCAGTATACTGTCTACTGTGGGAACTGGGTGTCGTTCTCGTATGACAGATTGGTTCGGGTCTCAGCACAAACTCTGACTTATTTTGTGTCTTTCTTTGGAACGAGGAGAATATTGGAAATTCATTCTGATGCTTCATTCACTTCTTCGATGATATCATCATCTAACAACTTGTCTAGTTCTTGATTGACAGCTTCCAGCATTGGATAAGGAACGCATCTCAGGCCTTGAGCTACAAGGGCTATTTGCTTATTCACCATAACCTTGTGACTGTTTCCAATGATATGTCCAAGTCCTTGGAAAAATGACTCATATTCCTGTGCTAGCTGCAGAAATCTGCCTGGTGATTGCTCTACTGAATTTACTTTATCTCTTGTGCTCAGTATTTTCAAGTCAAACATGTTTTCCTTTACAAGTGTTAGGTTCTTATTTTTCAGAGTAAATAAATCACGGACACTAGAGAAGCTTTAACCAAGTATAATTCTTCCCAAAGGATCGGTACAGCTGTAATTCAGACAACCCAACATTTCTTCCATCACAGGCATATATATTCCCCTTAAGACACTCCTCCTTCTCTCCAATCCTTACATGTTATGGTTCCACAGGAAAAGGGTAGTACACCTTTATTACTCACTTCAGGGGATCTGACCTCACCTCCTGACCTCAACCCCCCCTTCACCTAGTCCACAGATGTCCATCTGTCTCCCCTATAGCAATCCTTTGGGATCCTCCCGTCCACCCAGCACATTCCTCAGCCACTCTGTCTTTCTACAGATCTCACTCCTTAATATACTATGCGTCTGATCTATCATGTTTTTAATATCTCAATGTTCAAAATTTCAAATCCAACAGTAGCAATGCCTCTGCATTTTGTCTGATCACAAAGCTCTGGCCTTTTGTTTCTCTTTTATTCCACACTAACTCTGCATCGAAGTAACCTACACACTGTAGTGGCGTAGTCTGAGCATAAGCATAACTTTTTCTTAGTCTCTTTAAGTTCCATTCCTGTGTGGCAACGGTTCTCTTGAACAGGGCTTCTCCGATGAAATTCCTTCCACTGCTTGTATCAATGCTCATGTTCAGCTTTGTCCATTGACTTTCACTGTTTCTTTCCCCTCATGACCGATTGAATACACAAACTTGTCGGATTCAGGTTTATTCACAGCTCTAACTGGTTTGTCAGTTTTAGCTTAGTCTCTGTCTTTATGTTTGTCACCTTGCTTTTGTTCTTTTGTTCTATTTCTTTTTTCTATAGACCCTGGCAAAATTGTCTGTTTTCTTACAGACAAGCATTTAGTTGCATTAGCTCCACATTCAACTGCTTTGTGTGTTGTCAGTCCACATCTGTCAGTCCACATCTGAAACATTTTGTGCCGCTATTGCATTCCTCTGTATCAGTGCTTTTGTTTCCATTTCGTGCTCTACCGCTCTGTTTATTAGCATTTGCACATCCTCAAATATAATAAACAAGACTGTCTTTAGCCTGCCAAAATGATTAGAAGGCACTTTTGATTCTGCCTGTGCTGCTTCAAATATTCTAGCAACGGTGAGAGCTCTTTGTAGTGCTAACCCTTCTTCCTGCAGCAATTTATCTCTGTCTTTTGTATGCACATTTTTCCACTAGCTGATCCCTCAACACATCTGACTCCAGTACATCAAACTCACATGATTTAGCCAGTTCTCTTAATGCATTCACATAAGCATCAATAGTTTGTCTTGAGCCTGTACTCTTTGTCTGAACTTGTGCCTTTCCAACACCACATTTCTCTGTGGTGTAAAGTAGGCATCAAGCACAGCTACAGTCTGTGCAAATGTACCTTTTCTCCCAGTAGATTGGCGAATATTCTCTGCACTGGTGCTCCAATACAACGTAGCAATGTAGCTTGTCTTACCACGTTCGTGGCTCCTCCGGTTCCACTGGCAATTTCAGAGAAATAAGATTCCATCCATATTTTATTTTCCATGTACATGTCTGCTGCTCCGAGATTCAATGGAATTGGCCGGTCTAACAGATCATAAGCCAGAACAGGCAGCTGCGGTGCCGGCGCAGGTGGTGCTTGTTGTTCCAAGCCAACCTTTTTTTTGGGGGGGGGGGGGGGGGGGCATTTGAATGTGTTATCACAAGCCCGTCCTCCCCAATTAAGGTACCACCAACCTCCTGTGCTACACATAGCAAAACATTTTTGCAACAGAAAACATTTTGCAGTGAAAACTGGCATTTCTTATTGGACAAGTTCAGGTTAGTCCCTGCCTGTTTTGGCCCATTTGATTCCATTTGGTTCCTAGTGAATATACCCCTGGCCTGACCTCAAGAGATACTGTAGACAGACATATTTTCTCCTTTGGCTGCCAGCTCCCCACTCAGCAGGTGTAGTGTCTAAACGGAAGTCCCTACCTGAACATTCCTGCTGTAGACGTAGACCACCCCCATAGCCCCCTCTGGGTGAGCAGAGAACAACTCCTACACTAGATTACTGATGCAAATTAAATTGTATGTGGAACCTGTGAGATGGATTGTCACGATTTGTGACTTGGTGTGACTTGTTGGTGGCTACTTGTGATTTTAAGAATATATCTTAACGGTTATACTTTACATTAGGTTATATTTTATAAAGAGTTTGTAAATGGTTTATAAGACATTTTTGTAGAATAAATAGTAGTTTGTTTAGTTTATAGATACTTTATTATTGAGTAGTAAATAGATGACACACAAGTTAAATAATCACTGATTCATAAACAATAAACTAGTTCTAAAACCCTTTATGAAGTATAGAGTGTAAAGTTTCTAGCACAGTAATTCATTAACAAGTTAAATAAACCACTCTTGTTATAACTTTAAGTGAAAGTCACCACAGTCATTACAGAACCCAGTTCCTTAGATTGTAAAGTTATACAAGAATCATGCACAAAATGTCATGCAGTGCAAAAAAAGGTTGAAGAACTCAAATAATACATGTTATGTTTTTGGGAAAACCTAAGATCTTGGTTTGAAATTAATTTCGACCCTCACAACCTAGTCATAAGACTCTTCCCGGATTAAGACAGAAAGAGATCCCACTTGCGCCCACCCTCCCACACACTCACACACTGTAACGTCTGCTTCCAACTCACACTCTCAAACACGTAAATCCCCTGAACGCAGCTCACTTTCCAGCCCACTTTCCAGCTCACACTCTCAGTCACATAGATCCCCTGAACGCAGCTCACTTTCCAGATCCCAATCACCTAAATTCTGATCACCTGTTCACACACCTGTATGTCATTATCACACACTATTTAGTTCAGTTCTTTGCACCCCATCAATGTGAGGTATTGTTTGTTTTGTGACACACTTCTATCTGGAGTGCTGTTTTTCCTGTAATTTAATCCTCCTGTGTATGATAGTTTTTGCCTACCTCACTAACGACTCCTTATGCCTATTCCCTGCCTGTACTTTAGCCTATCGGGTTTCCTGTTATCAACCTATTACCTGATCTCCCGGACAACGTTATTAGCCTTTTCCCTGCCTTTTTGGACCCCCTGTGTATGACCTTCTGCCTGCCCCTGGACCCAGCTACCTGCCTCCTCCTGTGGTCCTTTACAAATAAACACCTTTTTAATTTTTTTTAATTTCACCTTTATTTAACCAGGTAGGCTAGTTGAGAACAAGTTCTCATTTGCAACTACGACCTGGCCAAGATAAAGCGCAGCAATTTGACACATACAACAACACAGAGTTACACATGGAATAAACAAAACATCCAGTCAATAATAAAGTAGAACAAAAGAAAACAAAAAGTCTATATACAGTGAGTGCAAATGAAGTAGATCGGCAGAAGATAGGCCATGGTGGCGAAGTAATTACAATATAGCAATTAAACACTGGAATGGTAGATCGGCAGAAGATGAATGTGCAGGTAGAGATACTGGGGTGCAAAGGAGCAAAATAAATAAATAAATACATTATGGGGATGAGGTAGGTAGATAGATGGGCTGTTTACAGATGTGCTATGTACAGGTGCAGTGATCTGTAAGCTGCCCTGACAGCTGGTGCTTAAAGCTAGTGAGGGAGATGCGAGTCTCCAGCTTCAGAGATCTTTGCAATTCGTTCCAGTCATGGGCAGCAGAGAACTGGAAGGAATGACGACCAAAGGAGGAATTGGCTTTGGGGGTGAGCAGTGCTGCTCCTGCTGGAGCGAGTGCTACGAGTGGGTGCTGCTATGGTGACCAGTGAGCTGAGATAAGGCGGGGCTTTACCTAGCAGAGACTTGTAGATAACCTGTAGCCAGTGGATTTGGCGATGAGTATGAAGTGAGGGCCAACCAACGAGAGTGTACAAGTCGCAATGGTGGGTAGTGTATGGGGCTTTGGTGACAAAACGGATGGCACTGTGATAGACTACATCCAGTTTGTTGAGTAGAGTGTTGGAGGCTATTTTATAGATGACATCACCGAAGTCGAGGATCGGTAGGATGGTCAGTTTTATGAGGGTATATTTGGCAGCATGAGTGAAGGATGCTTTGTTGCGAAATAGGAAGCCGATTTTAGACCTGCTGCGCCCTACGCTTGAAACCAGCTCTCTGTCTCCCATCGTGTTCATTACACACACACACAGCTTTTTTGTAAAAAATTAAGCAGAAATGGTGCAATGATGGTGAAGCTTTGATGCTTTGTATCTCTATCACTCATGTCTAATGTAAAGAATTTTGTTTATCTTCAGGCACTGCGGTGAATACCAATGCAAACAATATTCCTGTGCCGGCGGGTCTCAAAGTGCATTCTTCAGAGTACCATATTTAATTTCTGACCATTATACAGTCAAACAGTTGAGCAGTGGTTATGTATGCCAAGCACTGTGGGTGGGCGTCATCCTCCAAGCCTGACTATTTTTTATTTTTTTATTTTACGAGGCAAGTCAGTTAAGAACAAATTCAATGACAGCCTACCCCAGCCAAACCCAGATGACACTGGGCCAATTGTGCGCCGCCCTATGGGACTCCCAATCACAGCCAGATGTGATACAGCCTGGAATCGAACCAGGGTCTGTAGTGATGCCTCTAGCACTGAGATGCAGTGCCTTAGAACGCTGCGCAACTCAGGAGCCGCACTATCTACAGGTGTTGCGGACTGTCAATCACCTCAGGTGTGCTAGAGTAGGTTTTCAATGTCAAGCCTCTCTGGAAGTGAAGTTAACCCATCATCCACTACACCAACTTATTGCACTCAAGATCAGTTAGAGGAAGAGATCTAGAAATGTAAATGTAATAATGTGAAGGAATTGTGTACACGTACATGGATGTACACCACTGTTCAAAGGTTTTAGAACATCTACTCGTTCAAGGGCTTTTTCTTTATGTTTACTATTTTCTACATTGTAGAATAATAGTGAAGACATCAAAACTATGAAATAACACACATGGAATCATGTAGTAACCAAAAAAGTGTTAAAACAAATCAAAATATATTTAATATTTCAGATTCTTCAAATAGCCCCCCTTTGCCCTGATGACAGCTTTGCACTTTCTTTGCATTCTCTCAACCAGCTCCATGAGGTAGTCACCTGGAAAACAAATCAAAATATATTTTATATTTCAGATTCTTCAAATAGCCCCCCTTTGCCCTGATGACAGCTTTGCACATTCTTTGCATTCTCTCAACCAGCTTCATGAGGTAGTCACCTGGAATGCATTTCAATTAAAAGGTGTGTCTTGTTAAAAGTGCATTTGTGGTAAAGGGGTAAACAGCCACCCAAGGTAAAGGGTGGCTGTTTGAAGAATCTAATATAAAATATATTTAGATTTGTTTACCACTTTTTTGGTTACTACATGATTCCATATGTGTTATTTAATAGTTTTGATGTCTTCACTATTATTCTACGATGTGGAAAATAGTAAAAAATAAAGAAAACCCTTGAATGAGTAGGTGTTCTAAAATTTTTGACCGGTGGTGTACACACATTTGCATATTTCAGAAATGCTAGCCGAGTCTACACTCTCAGAAATAAAAGCTTAGATTTGTTCCTAAAGGGCTACAACTGCTTGTCACTGGGGTGGTACCCTGTAAGGTCCATAATTGTACATAATTGTACCCCTGATAGTACATTTTTCCACAGGTACAAAAGCATGCTTTTTTGCCTTTATATACTACCATGACAGTGACAAAGACGTTTGTTAATTGTAAGTGGCAAAAATTTACCTCTACCATAGACCACTTCAACTGGTACAACACATCCACTCACGAGTGGTCAAAAAAGTACTACCTATCTAAAAGCCATGGCTTATTGGAGGCATGGCTTTTAGATAGGTAGTACTTTTTTGGCCACTTGTGAGTGGATGTGTTGTACCAGTTTAAGTGGTCTATGGTAGAGGTACATTTTTGCCACTTATAATTAACAAACGTTTCCAATATAATTTCCCAGTGTACATTGCCTTTTCGAGTGAATTGTAGAGTTACCACCTATGGCTATATTTATTAGTGGAAGTTTCTGTACATGGTTGTTGAATTAATTCATTTTCAGTCTTGTGGCCTTCACCAAGTGAGTTTCTAGGCTTATATTATCATTATCATTCAAATTAAACTCTTTCTGACGTTACGTATCTCATAAGGCCTTATTTTGTGGCCTAGTTTTTCCCTAATACATTGGTCTGAAACAGGCCACTTTAGACTTGCAAAATTCCGGTAACTTAACCAAAATTCCAGAATTTTTAAAAATCCTGGTTGAAGGGCAATTTCGTTGCAGATTTGAATTAGGGCCTATAGCGGGTTATCTGTGTTGTTGGGTGGTTCTTGGCTGTTCACAGGTCTTGTTGTGCCTCCCCACTGACTTCCTGGTGCCCCCTGCTGACTTGGTGATGGAATGGGGGATGCTGGGAGGAGTGAAAGTGGTTTGAAGGGTCTGGGTGTGTCTGGACTGAGGCTGACTGGTTTTCTGATGTGAGGGATCAGGGCAGGAAGGGCTAAGGGTGGTGGATCTGGATCGATATAGAGAAGGGGGGAGGTCCCTCATAGCAAAGGGTCTGAATACCTATGTAAATAAGGTATTTTTTGTATTTAAAAAAATGCTAACATTTGTTTTTGCTTTGTCATTATGGGGAATTGTGTGTATATTGATGAGGATTTTTTATTTAATCTAATTTTGAATAAGACTGTAACATAACAAAATGTGGAAAAAGGGAAGGGGTTTGAATACTTTCTGAATGCACTGTATATACATACATTTATAAATATTTATCTAATTAGTCAAACCATTAATCAACCATTAACAAATGTCTCATAAATAGTCTTATAAGTTGACAATAAATTATTTTACAACTGGTTTATAAGTACATTAGTAGTACATTATGAATAATTTACAAATTGTGAACATCAAACGCTTTGTTAATGATCTTAAATCATTCATAAATCATTTTAAATAACGTTTTATATTCACGAGCACAAGTACAATGAAATGCCTTTCATGCAAGTTATTTCCCAACAGTGCCGTAATCAATATCGGTAGTACTATATAACAAAGTAAAGTAGAACAAAAACACGTGAGAAATAGAAATAAGAAGAACATGAGAAAGCAAGTAATCTAGAACCCTCTATGTAGGGTTCTTCAAAGAAACCCCTGTATATGGTTCTGCCTAGAACCCTCTATGAAGGGTTGAACCAAGAACCATTTTATCATCTAAAGTTTCCACTTTGGACTGTCAATAAAGGGTTCCACCAGCCTTATTAGCCTTCAAAATGTAATTATGTATGACAATACATTACATATGTCATATGGCCTTTATTTGAGGGCCTCATTATACCCTAACCCTAGTTTACAGACCACATCAACCCTTGCAGGCCTGAAAACCTTGGGTTTCAGGACACTGTATTAGGGTAAAACTCTTAAAATAAACTTGTTGTATTGTGTTGAAGAATTTATTTTTAATGATAGTGTTTGGCTTGAAATGAAAATTCCTGAATGCAACAACCATGTCTCTGTCACTAACAAATACAGTACAGTTTAGTTCAGTAGAGTACATTAGAGCCAAGTAGGGCACAATAATGTTCGTTAACTGTATTGTTGAATACTTGTTGTTTAACACATTGTTGAATACTCGTTTCTGATTAGCTAGAAGGGTATTCTAGAATGGTCATAAAACTCACTTAGATAATACCTTTGAATATACAGTAGCAGCAATACATGGTTATAACATCTATAGAAAAGACAGAAATGCCCACGGGGTTTGTGCTGCGGTTCAAATGGGGCTGCGGTTTAAAAACCTCTACGCAGACGACACCATTCTGTACACTTCTGGCCCTTCTTTGGACACTGTGTTAACTAACCTCCAGACGAGCTTCAATGCCATACAACTCTCCTTCCGTGGCCTCCAACTGCTTTAAAATGCAAGTAAAACTAAATGAATGCTCTTCAACCGATCACTACTCTGGACGGTTCTGACTTAGAATATGTGAACTACTACAAATACCTAGGTGTCTGGCTAGACTGTAAACTCTCCTTCCAGACTCACAATAAGCATCTCCAATCCAAAATTAAATCTAGAATCGGCTTCCTATTTCACAACAAAGCTTCCTTCACTCATGCTGCCAAACGTACCTTCGTAAAACTGACCATCCTACCGATCCTCGACTTCTGCGATGTCATCTATAAAATAGCCTCCAACACGCTACTTAACAAATTGGATGCAGTCTATCTATAGAATAGCCTCCAACACGCTACTTAACAAATTGGATGCAGTCTACCACAGTGCCATCCATTTTGTCACCAAAGCCCCATATATTACACACCAATGCGACCTGTACGCTCTCGTTGGCTGGCCATCGCTTCATACTCGTCGCCAAACCCACTGGCTCCAGGTCATCTACAAGTCTCTGCTAGGTAAAGCCCCGCCTTATCTCAGCTCACTGGTCCCCATAGCAGCACCCACCCGTAGCACGCGCTCCAGCAGGTATATCTCACTGGTCACCCCCAAAGCCAATTTCTCCTTTGGCCGCCTTTCCTTCCAGTTCTCTGCTGCCAATGACTGGCACGAAGTTATATTTCTTAAACTAACCACATTGTATTTAGGACAAATCATTCACTAAACCTTAAACCTCAACTAAATATTGTAATGAATAATGTGGAAATTGAGCAAGTTGAGGAGACTAAACTGCTTGGTGTAACCCTTGTAAACTGTCATGGTCAAAACATATTGATGCAAAGGTAGCTAAGATGGGGATAGGTCTGTCCATAATAAAGTACTGCTCTGATTTCTTGATATCGCTATCAACGCAACAAGTCCTATAGGCCCTAGTTTTGTTGCACCTGAACTACTATTCAGTCATATTGTCGTGTCACTTTTTTTTGGTGTGCCAGGACCATTTCAACATTTTCAGACCACTAAACAACTATTGATTTAGAAGCACAGAGTAACTGCAAGTCGCAAAGTAAACAGGAGTTGCCTCCACTATTTTAGCACCATTTCATATTCAGTAGTTCAACATCAACAAATCACTTCTGCTTAGTCTAATACAGTGACAACTAAAAGATACCAAAAACTATTTAGTCCAATCATCGTAAGATAAATATGATGTGGCTGCGGTTCGGATTTCTGTGTGTGTGTGTTGGTGTGTGTGTGTGGGGGGGGGGGGAATTTGTTCGTGCAAGTAGAAAAATATGTTGAAACTCCAATGCCATCCTCCTCTCTTTCACGCTGACAAAACGGTTTATCGCTCTGTCATACAGTACACGCTTTTATTTTTTGTTGTCCTAGGCTACCTGGCTAAATGCTTGCTCGCTATCCTAACTTCCATTCATGGGCAATGTTAGCTAGTTAACGTTAGCTTTCTACCTCTAGCTACATATCGAACTTCTATCCTCTCGGGCCAGGGGCACAACAATGTATTTTCTCCTGGTAAGTGTGTGCTTTAGTATTGTTTTCTTTCCTTATAGCAAAGTAGAGTGTAGGTAAGGGATAAATCCTGATGTTCTGTATGTTACCTTGAAAAATTAACAGACCTATACTTGACTTCTTTACTGTACACTACTGTGCTCTACTGTATTGTACTGTACTCTACTCCATTATTAGGGGCGTGGCTTTCAGATAGTTATTTTTTGCCACCCATAAGAGGAAATGTAATTCCTGTTAATTTAATCTGTAGATATGTGTGATGTAAATAAGCATGTATTCATGGGTGCCAAGGGAAGCCAGACTTCCCCAAAACTTTTACCAAGATAAAAATACAAAAACAATTCATCTTTCATCTCTGTGCTTTATAATTTTCCTTCAATTAGCAAGAGGCTGAATGTATCTCACCAGAGAAAGCCTCCGAGAGATCGAAACAGGGCCCCTCTGTCTCTCTACGTGTAGGCCATCTATCTCATGCTGTCTGGTCCAAACGAGTATGATGTTATTGCCGCCAGTAGCATTGAATGGAATGCAAGGGAATCCAGCCAGCCATTTGGCCTCCCTTGATGGAAAAAAAGTATAAAACAATGAGTCAAGTGTTGAGCTAAACTGAGCGAGCTCAATTGTGAACGGTCCTGGCGCACCAAAAAAAAGTGTTAAGGGAAGCCAGCTTGGATTTAGGGTCAAATCACATTGAGAGCAAACATCAATGACAGAAACAACTTGAATCTCATTGTGTTCTTGTCCTCCGGTGACTAGCTAGCTAGCTAAAGTTGTCCCTTTCCTAAATTAGCCACGGATGGAGATAGGGATTTGGACTTTTGGTTTTACTTAATTCTCCGACCTGATTATAACAGCAATTCTGATCCAACCATTAATTAATACATTGTTGGCATACCGAGTGGCGCAGTAGTCTAAGGCACTGCATCGCAGTGCTTGAGGCGTCACTACAGACCCGGGATCAATCCCAGACTCTGTCACTGGCCAGCCGTGACCGGGAGACCTATGAGGTGGTCTGGCCCAGCGTTGTCCGGGTTAGGTTAGGGGAGGGTTTGTCCGGCCGGGATTTCCTTGTCCTATCGCGCTCTTGTGTCGGGCCGGCGCCTGCAAGCTGACTTCGGACGCTAGATGGTTTTCTCTGACACATTGGTGCGGCTGGCTTCTGGGTTAAGCGAGCAGTTCGGCATGACAGGGTCGTTTTTCGGAGGACATATGGCTCTCTCAAGTCCATAGGGGAAATGCAATGATGGGACAAGACTGTAACTGCCAATTGGATATCACATAAAAGTACAAAAAAGTACAAAAACTATCATACATTGTTGTGCCCCTGGCCTGAGAGGACGGAAGTTCAATATGTAGCTAGATGTGGAACGCTAATGTTAACTAGCTAACATTGCTCATGAATGGAAGTTAGGCTAGAGAGCAAGCATTTAGCCAGGTAGTCTAGGACAACAAAAAATAAAAGCAATAGACCGTTTCGTCAACATGAAAGAGAGGAGGATGGCATTCGAGTTTCTCTACAAGTAGAGTGAGTCAACATATTTTTCTACTTGCAGGAACTCACACACACACACACACAAACACGCACTAGGAAATCCGAACCGCAGCCACATCATATTTAGCTCACAATGATTTGAAGATGTTGAAATGTTGAAGATGAAATGGTGCTGGAATAGTGGAGGCAGCTCTTGTATCCTTTGCGACTTGCAGTAACTCTGTGCTTCTAAATCAATAGTTGTTTAGTGGCCTGAAAATGTCGGCAAAATATTAACTTGCCAGACCATGCTGTCTGTTACATCCAATATGCTTTGTTGACTAAACCGGACAGAGGTTGCTATTCGGTTTTGTGATAAAACAAAGGTCTCGTTGAATTTATTCTGCCACTGTGTCTTCTTATTGTCTCTGGCTTTAAGCCTGTATATCAGGGTCGAAAGGCATGTGAATTAACGGGTTATAGAGCAAACAACACAATTATCACAACACATAGGTTGTAATATGGGCTTTTTTTCAGGCTGCTGCATAAAAGATTAATATGCAAGGGAGATATGTATACTCTAGCTAAGAAAGCAATATTAAGTGTATGTTGTGTAGTAAGCTGTTAGTAGCCCATGTGCCTCACCGTAATAATTTGGTCTATTTTCACCAACGCGGTATTGTAAACACATTGTTCGTGGCCCGGTTTGTGCTTGTTTGCAAACTTTTTTTGTACAGCTTTGACAGTGGTACTGATAGTAGTGGTGGCACTTGGCTTGCACGTGCAAATTTAGCACACACAACATTCTATAATATAATTATGTTATTTGACGTGTTAAATTAAAAGCTTATTTAACGCATCAAATAGTGTTATATGACGTATATCTTTTTTGGCACGCAAAGACCCAAACTGCGTTCAATGTGCCCCACCCTAATAATTTGGTCTATTTTCACCTCTTAATTTTGCCTACTGTTCTAACTTGGTAGTGCACATGTAGCCTATAACCTGTTTTAGAGAAATGGAATCATTGAATGTTGTAAGAGCTTTCGTTGTCTGTTTATAGTCCCCCTTTATTTATCCTACGGTTCTGACTTTGTGTACGGGGAGAATACTGTAAGAACGGCCCATGTTCTGAATTCAGTCGCTGTACATTTCAAAAGTGCTGAACAAATAGTTATATTGACGATGTCCGTCTTCGTCGCTCATTAATGTCTTAATCAAAATTACGGATTGCCTCTTATCCGCTTGTCGTCCCCTTATGCCATAGTGTGTACATCTCAATTATCAGTAGAAACCACATTTGTTTAAGCAAGTCAACCATATCAGCTATGTTTTTTTTAAAGGCAGTAAATGAGGCTGAATGAACTGTTTCGCTGCCAGACAAGGCTGCGCTGAACGTTATAGCAGTGGTAAGGTGTTGGGACTCTGCTGTTGAAACAGCTTTATATAGGCCCTAACAGTTTGTGGGCACCGTATGTCACCGTTTAGGGTTGTGTTGTGTAGTGGCTTTGCCGGCATGCATCACACATTTTTGGTTTGTTTGCCCCACCAACATGTGCATGCTAAAATCGCCACTGAGCTTTATCCAATTGGTCATCTATTTACTTACTCAAAGTATCATACAAGTTTTTTTACATGCTGCTTGTTACTGAAAGTTTCCCATGTTCTCTGGCAACCAGTTAGACAGAAGGGGGTATTGTTCTTCAAGACACTCTCCATGGAAACAGTTTTTTTTAACTGTTTAGATGTGTTTAGTTTAGTCAACGGATTACAGGTAATTCTGTACCTGGTTGGCCGGATGCCCGGCCCTTGTTTGTTTTGTGCCTGTTCCTCTGGAAGTCGAGAGGTGAGCCGCTTCAACAGCCGCGCGTACCCAGCCCCTCTCCACCCGTCCATCTGGCAAGAGACCCGGAAAGAAGACTTGACAAAACGACACTATAGGACGACACATTAATACTGTTAGCCCAAGGCGGTCAAAGTCGTCCAGGAGAGAATGAATAACAACTTCATTTTTTGTTTACCTTTTTTGTAACTTGATAAGGTGTTTGACAGTGTAGAAAGACTTGGCTAAAACGCCAGACTTGAAGGAAGTTCGGGAAGATCGTGGTGAAAGGAATTGAATTGATCAAAAACGTTCTGTTATAATTGGTCATAGTGGTCTGTTCTCTGGGTTGTTGTTTGGTGGGGCTTTCCACTCCACACTAAACCATGTCTTTACCAGCCATGGGTATGAACCGGCAGAGTCTCTGCTCGCTCTTTCACGCTTGTGATGTGGATAATTCTGGACGGATTGAAAAAGACGAGTTTTTCCAAATCTGCTCAGAGCTCCTTGTCCCGCCGACGGAGAGAGAGCACATATTCTCTAAACTGGACATCGACAGAGACGGGACAATCAATCTAGCGGAGTTCATTAGCGGCTTCCACCGGATCTCTGAGCAAGTGTACCGAGGGGACATGGAGAACAAGAGCTGGGGAGTCTCCTCTCAGGCCTGGGAAGATTTCCAGACCCGACTAGGGGACCATGCCCGGTTCATACCCAGGTCAAGTATGGAACACATTACAAAACAATCGTACCTGCTCATTAATAAACTTTTGATTTACATATTGTCCAAACGTCGTAGGAATGCATGCGTAAAACAGTTTCAATGTACATTTGAAGTGTAACCAATAGGCTACAGGTTCTCCCCTTATAATAGATTCACAATATATATATATATATATATATATATATATATATATATATATATATATATATATATATATATATCAAATATTCATGTACTATTGTAGTGTTTTAATTCAAACTTTTTGGCTATTCCGGTGTCAACATTTCTCCCACTTGTATTAGCCAGATGTGGTTTACACCTCTATGTGTATGCACGTGCATTCGTATGTGTACTCAGGTCAGTCTAGCTTTTGGATGAAATATATCAAATATCTCTAAGATCACCAATAGAAACCCTTGCTGCAACCTAACCCTGAAAGAATGAGCGAGATAAAGGAAAGAAGGAAAGGAAAGTATCAGTGTCCTATGACAGGTTTTGAAATGAGTTCCCATTGAGCAGTTGTCCTGGCACCCCTCTAGGGCTGGCATGGGACTGAGCTGTGCCCTGACACGCTACCATGGAGGGGACATTGATTAACACAGTGATTCCATGTTCCCCATCATGTCTTAAATAGACCTCATTATGACTGTTTGATCACCAGCTTCACCAGCTGTAGAAAGTCACCCATTGGAACTAACATCTTAGCTTGTTTCTTTGAAAAAGGGCAACTCCTGGGGCCCTCCATTAGTGATGGTTTTCCAGTGCTGTGGATCAAATGTTCTTATTATTGTGTGATAGAACAGTCATGTCTGTACTCAGTAGGCCTACATCCACCAGGGTTCAGATCCAGAGACCAAGGTCACCATACTATTTTCTATTCTCCTGCCCATAGAAGAGCCATGGGTGGAGTAGAGCAGGGGTCAGTAATGGTACCACTCCTAAATAGTTATAGTTTAAGAATATATTCGAAGCAGGTGTGTTATTACACAACAAAGGAGTGAGGTTAGCTAAAGCAGAAACTCAGGCAACCAGCCTAGGGTATAGCTGGAGGCCTGGGGATATAGCCAATACTCTACAGTCATAGACAAACAAACAACTTTTTCAATCCTCTCACTGTAAAATATTATGTTTATTGGTTTTTGATAGTGTCATTATTAGTAGTAACAAAAGTATTTAGCATTTCTTAACTTTAAACATTGCATTGAAGAAGGTGTTCCCTCTGTAAATCCTGGATTTTAAGATCCGGGCGTGTACTAGTGACACTGTCTGTTTTGACAGTGCTGTTGACTGTAGGACAGTGAGTCTATATGCTCAGGGATTATAATATGGTCACCTTGTTGAAGGCACACACACACACTTTAGATATCTCTACCCATCTGACCCAGTTGAATGAGCCATGAATGAGTTTCTTAATTAGGCATAGATTAACATGTAAAATAGCTCTACAAGAAGCAACATTTAAATGTAAATGTAAGTACCTGAATAGATATCAGGTAAATACTGTAGCCTACATAGGTATACAGATTAGAGGTCGACCGATTAATCAGAATGGCCGAAAAATTATCGGCATTTTTGGACACCGATCATGGCCGATTACATTGCACTCCACGAGGAGACTGCGTGCCAGGCTGACTACCTGTTATACGAGTGCAGCAAGGAGCCAATGTAAGGTGCTAGCTAGCATTAAACGTATCTTATAAAAAACAATCAATCTTAACATAATCACTAGTTAACTACACATGGTTGATGATATTACTAGTTTATCTACCTTGTCCTGTGTTGCATATAAGCGATGCGGTGTCTGTTAATTTATCATTGACTCACAGCCTACTTCGCCAAACGGGTCATTTAACAAGCGCATTTGCGAAAAAAGCACTGTCGTTGCACCAATGTGTACCTAACCATAAACATCAACGCCTTTCTTAAAGTCAATACAAAAGTATATATTTTTAAACCTGCATATTTAGTTACTATTGCCTGCTAACATGAATTTCTTTTAACTAGGAAAATTGTGTCACTTATCATGCTTTCCGTGCAACAGAGTCAGGGTATATGCAGCAGTTTGGGCCGCCTGGCTCGTTGCGAACTGTGTGAAGACTATTTCTTTCTAACAAAGACAGCCAACTTGGTCAAATGGGGGATGATTTAACTGACTTGCCTAGTTAAATAAAGGTAAAAAGAAAACACAATCGTTGCATGAATGTACCTAAACATCAATGCCTTTCTTAAAATCAATACACAGAAGTATATTTTTTTAAACCTGCATATTCAGTTAAAATAAATTCATGTTAGGGCCTCCCGGGTGGCGCAGTGGTTAAGGGCACTGTACTGAAGCGCCAGCTGTGCCATCAGAGTGGGTTCGCGCCCGGCCGCGACCGGGAGGTCCGTGGGGCGACGCACAATTGGCTTGCAAACTATCACGGATTAGCTGCAAACTGCCGTGTGTGTGACGTGAGCCTACCAGATGAGCTAAATGCCTTCTATGCTCGCTTCAAGGCTCGCTTCAAGGCTTCAAGGCAAGCAACCCTGAACCAGCTGTTCTGTGTTCTGTGTTCTGTTCTGTCCATAGCCAATGTGAGTAAATCTTTTAAACAGGTTAACATTCGCAAGGCTGCGGGGCCACATGGAATACCAAGACCCGGACTGAGAGCATGCGCTGACCTATCCTTGACCTGGTAATATCAACTTGTGTCAAGCAGACCACTATCATCCCCGTGCCCTAGAACGCCTGCCTTCATAGCCATGAAAAGCTTGGAAAGGCTGGCTCACATCAACACCATTCCAAACACCCTGGACCCACAGATACACAGATGATGCAATCTCTATTGCACTCCACACTGCCCGCACTCACCTGGACAGAAGGAATACTATTTAAGAATGCTGTTCATTGACTACAGCTCAGCATTCAACACCGAAGTCCGCTCCAAGCTAATCACCAAGCTCAGAGACCCTGGGACTGAATATCTCCCTCTGCAACTGGATCCTGGACTTCCTGACGGGCCTCCCCAGGCAGTGAGGATAGGAAACAACACACCCGCCACATTGACCATCAACACATGGGCCCTTCAAGTGTGTATGCTTAGTCCTCTACTGCTGTACTCCTTGTTAATCCATGACTTCCTGGCCGCGCATGACTCCAACACCATCATCAAGTTTTGCTGATGACACGACGGTGGTCGGACTGATCACAGACAATGATGACGCTATAGGGAGGAGGTCAGATACCTGGCAGTGTGGTGCCAGGACAACAACCTCTTCCTCAACATCAGCAAGACAAAGAAGCTGTTCGTGGACTACAGGAAATGGAGGGCCAGCATGTCCCCATCCACATCGATGTGGCTGTAGTGGAACAGGTCGAGAGCTTCAAGTCCCTCTGTGTCCACATCACTAAGGAATTAATGTGGTCTACACCCACACAGTTGTGAAGAAGGCACAACAGCGCCTCTTCCCCCTTAGAAGGCTGAAAAGATTTGGCATGGACTCTCAGATCCTCCAAAAGCTCTACTGCTGCACCATTGAGAGCATCTTGACTGGCTGCATCACCGCTTCGTACGTTAACTGCAAGGCATCTGACCGCAAGGCACTAGAGAGGGTGGTGAGTACGGCCCAGTACATCACTGGGGCTGAGCTCCCTGCCATCCAGGACCTCTATACCAGGTGGTGTCAGAGGAAGTTTAGACACACCTACTTATTCTACATTGTAGGATTATAGTGAATACATCAAAACTATAAAATAACTCATATGAAATCATGTAGTAACAAAAAATGTGTTAAAGAAATCTAAATATATTTTATATTTGAGATTCTTCAATGTATCCACCCTTTGCCTTGATGACACCTTTGTACACTCTTGTCATTCTCTCAACCAACTTCATGAAGTAGTCACCTGGAATGCATTTCAATTAACGGGTGTGCCTTGTTAAAAGTTAATTTGTGAAATTTCTTTCTTTCTTAATGGGTTTGATCCAATCAGTTGTGTTGTGACAATGTAAGGGTGGTAAAATACCAAGTCCATATTATGTCAAGAACAGCTCAAATAAGTAAAGAGAAAGGACAGTCCATCATTACTTTAAGACATGAAGGTCAGTCAATCAGAACATTTCAAGAACTTTTAAAGTTTCTTCAAGTGCAGCCGCAAAAACCATTAAGCACTATGGTGAAACTGGCTCTCATGAGGACCGGCACCGCAAAGGAAGACCCCGAGTTACCTCTGCTGCAGAGGATAAGTTCATTACCAACCTCAGAAATTGCAGCCCAAATAAATGCTTCACAGAATTCAAGTAACAGACACATCTCAACATCAACTGTTCAGAGGAGACTGTGTGAATCAGGTCGTCATGGTCGAATTGCTGCAAAGAAACCACTACTAAAGGACACCAATAAGAAGAAGAGACTTGCTTGGGCCAAGAAACACGAACAATGGACATTAGAACGGTGGAAATCTGTCTTTGGTCTGATGAGTCCAAATTTGAGATTTTTGGTTCCGTCCACTGTGTCTTTGTGAGACTCAGAGTAGGTGAACGGATGATCTCCGCATGTGTGGTTCCCACCGTGAAGCTTGGAGGAGAAGGTGTGATGGTGTGGGGGTGCTTTGCTGGTGACACTGTCTGCGATTTATTTTGATTTCAAGGCACACTTAACCAGCATGGCTACCACAGCATTCTGCAGTGATACGCCATCGCATGTGGTTTGCGCTTAGTAGGACTATCATTTGTTTTTCAACAGGACAATGACCCAACACACCTTTAGGCTGTGTAAGGGCTATTTGATCAAGAATGAGAGTGATGGAGTGCTGCATCAGATGACCTGGCCTCCACAATCACCTGACTTCAACCCAATTGAGATGGTTTGGTATGAGTAGGACCGCAGAGTGAAGAAAAAGCAGCCAACAAGTTTTCAGCATATGTGGGAACTCCTTCATGACTGTTGGAAAAGCATTCCAGGTGAAGCTGGTTGAGAAAATGCCAAGAGTGTGAAAGGCTACGAGGCAAAATATATAGGCCATACACCACATATGCTACTGCTCCACATACTCTGCTGCTACACATCAGTCTATTATCTATTCGGTCTATTATTTACTTTACCCCTACCTATATGTACATAGCTACCTCAATTACCTCGTACTCCTGCACATCGATATTGGTATTCCCTGTATATAGCCATGTTTTTTTTACTCTTTATTGTTATTTGTTATTTGCTGGGTATTTTATTCCTTGTCATTTAAAAAAAAATGCTGCATTGTTGGAAAAGTAAGCATTTCACCGTTAATCTACACCTGCATGTTGTTTCATGAAGCATGTTACAAATAAAATGTAGCTGTTCTGTTCCAAATATACTGTAGCTGTTCCAAATGTGTTTTAGATGAAAGGCCTTATGCTGTTGTAAGTAACTTGTATTAACATTCCTGTCTGTCTGTCTGTCTGTCTGTCTGTCTGTCTGTCTGTCTGTCTGCCTGCCTGCCTGCCTGCCTGCCTGTTCGTTTGTCTGTCAGTTAGTCCATCTATCTGTCTGAATGCCTGTCTGTTGTGTCTGTAGGAATGAGCAGGCAGCCACGCTGTACCAGAACATCAGTATGACAGAGCCCAGGATGGTGCCTCAGTATGAGAGAGTCATTATGAGCTTCACAAGAGAGATCAAGCAGCACAATGCTGAGATGGAGAACCTGGCCCTGGCTGTGAAACGGTACTAACACACACACGCACGCTCACACACACACACACTCACCGACAACCGCAGTTTACTTAAAACCCACATACTGTACATACACTGTACACATGCAGACATTCTATCATACCGTACACGTCCTCAAATACAAATGGGAAGTTTGATATTTTAAGTAGAAATTGTGCACCAATATTGAATTGTATAAAGCCTGTTATATTAAATGAAGTGCTCTTTAATTTAGACCACATGGATAATACAATAATTCCAATTTTTATATGAATGAAGGCTTGCTAATGTGCCATAATTCTGCATTTTGACATGTTCCTCTATCAACCCTGTGTCATTATAGGAAGATTTTTTTTACCCACTTAATGCCCAAATTTCCATCGTTTATTTGATTACACTTCTCCAAAGGCCACAGATATAATAAATTCAGTTACAGTATTATGTTTTATTTCTGCTCAGAGCCCATGACCAAGCCGCCATGCAGCTCAGCGAGATGGAGGAGGAGATGGATCAACGCATCCATGCAGCTGAGAACAACACACAGCAACAGGTGACACATACACACACTTGCATGATTGTCAATTCTAACTTTAGAAATGATGTCCATGTTGTCATGCGATCTGGGCAGGTTGTGTTCCTACAGGGTTTAGCCACTGATAAGAAGGGTGGAGCTCATCTCTTCACTCATGCTAAATAGAGAGGACTTGTGATCAAATTACTCATTAAACCTCAAACAATCCTCGGCTGTGTTGACGTCTGATGTGTCAAGCTGTTATCATATCTAGATTCTATATACTGAGTTTATTTATAATCATTTGTTAAAAGTAACTCCAGTGGGATGTTGACGGAAAATGTCCGGTTTCCATACTTCCATGGAACACTCCTATTCCTGGAATCTCTCATTCCTCTACTCTGGGAACAGTCTTATCTCCCCGTGTGTGTGTGTGTGTAGTTATGTACATTATGTAAGTGTGCTACATCAGCTCTGTTTGTTGTGCAGCTGCTGTATGCTTAGTCTAAGAAAAGCACCCACACCTAGACTCACCAGTGTAACAGTTAAGGTGTATCCAATCAGAAAGCAATCTACTACTTCAGCACTCATGCAGACCTGCCAACATGCACGCATTTTGCGTACCAAAATGTTGGCCATGTATGCAGGTACGAAATCCAAATTAAAAAGTATGTAGAAATGAATAGGGCCTGATTTTATTTATTTATTTTTTACATTTGAATAAAAAATGAATCCACTGAGTAAATCTAACGTCTCAATTCTCGAGCTGAAACACAGAGACATGTACGGAGTTGGAGGTAAATACATCATTATTCCACGTAGCTACCCTGTGTGTGCCCCTCCTCCTGTTTGTTGTGATGCTGAGTTTGCCGACTGTCAGATGTACGTAAACACGTGGACAAATCCCTGTGTTGTGTGTTGTGGAAAGGTTGTTGTTTAATCGTTTCAAGCTAACGTTAGTGAACATAATATGGACATTCAGTGGGCTCTAAAGTGCCAGCAGTTCACTCACATTTGCAAGTGAAAGAAATGAAATGCAAAAAACGAAAAGTAACTGGTCGCATTTGTGTGAGTGGGATATACATTTAATTATGCGTCTCATTAGTTGTATTTTCCATGTAACATTACAAGGATCACGCAACCTGATAACTATAATTATGATCCACATCACAAAAAGCATTACAAAAGTATAATAAAAAAGAAATATAAACATATTGGCATTAAATGGAGTCGGGAGTTTAGAAGAATGTCCGGTATTAGCTATAGAGACCATGCTTCTAAAATGATTTGAGATTTTATCAATTTCGAAAGTCTGATGTATGCGCTGCAGGGCAATCCAATTGGCACCTTTACATAGGCTGAAACACCGGACTCTTCTAGCGAACAGGTACAGATTCCCTTTTCTTTTTATGTTATTATGGATAACATGTTCATTTGATACTGATGCTCTGATTCAAACATTTGTTATTTTTATCATATCAGAGTAATAAAAAAAACATGTTTTATCGTGGATGAGACGTTTGTACATTCTTTACCTAAACAAATAACTTGTTATTAATAATAATAATTAATAATAATAATTAATAACTTGTTTTTTTTTTAACTCAAAGATTAAAGGCCCTTTGTGTGATTTTGTACCATATGTGTAGATGGAACGCTGTCAAGAAAGAAAGTATACCAACCTTTTATAGGCTTGATTTGGTTCAAGTGCTACAATTGCGATCAGACTCACAAACAGCTTGTGACACGAGCATGCGGGGAAAAGAAAACCCCAATTGGGTGTTCTGCGCGAGTCTACTACTCTACAAAGTTGGACAGGGTTGGCAGGTCTGCTCAAGTTCCTTGATACACCCGGGCCCCCTCCACCTGTCACCCAAACTGCCCTAAAATAGCACAGCTCAAACTCTTATCAGTGGAACGTAGAGGAGTGATACAAAAGAAGTACAAACAAACACAAGCATACACATGCACACACACAGAAGAACACTACCGTATTCACACACACACAGAAACACACATGCATGCACATACACTGTGCCATTTGATTTGGACAGTAGTTGGGTGTTTTGACAGTAGCTGTATCTGTATGTTGACAGTGTGTGAACATTTGATGATGATGTAAGACATTAGAATTGTGTCTTGTATCCTTGTGGAGGCCATAATAGATGGGATGCTGCTACACCGTGTTCTATTCTGTTATCTGTAGGAGGCCAAGAGGACTGAGGCAGCTCTGAATGAGCTGAAGAGACACTATGAGTCTGAGGTGTGTGAACTGCAGCACAAGCTCCAGAAGATGCAGCTGGTGAGTTTACCATTCGACTATTCATCACTTATACTGTTCCACCTAGTACACGCTAAAGATATCCTTTATATTGTAGGTGGTGTGAAATAAATATAAACTTTTCCAATAAAGTCTGAAACTTGATACACAGTTTGGGGCCAAGTTTCATGCTGTTAATGAAAAAGTAAACAATTAACCAATAATGTGGCATCTATTGCCTGGACGACTACTCTAGCCAATCACTCCTGTTCACCCACTCAGCATGTTGGTTCATTGGTTCATGAACATGTGAGACATCCAATCAGATTAACTCAATCACAATTGAATGAAATCCATCTATGCTGCTATCTGCGCCATTGAATATTGTGATTCACTGACAGCAGGCAGCGATGTGTGTTAAAGGTGTCTACTCCCTCCTCAGATTGAAGACCAGTACAAGAACATCAACATGAAAGATGAGTCTTCAACCCTGAAGAGAAAGATCAACGAACTGACTCTGGTGAGATGGGTCTTCCTGCTAGGCCTATATCACTCTGAACACATCCTTTAACTCTCTTCCATTTCCTGATCTCGCTCTTCTCTCTCTCTGCCTTTACCTCTCTCTCTCTCTCTCTCTCTCTCTCTCTCTCTCTCTCTCTCTCTCTCGCTCTCTTTCTTTACCTCTCTCTCTCTTACTTTACTTTACCTCTCTCTCTCTTCTTTTCCTCTCTCTCTTTCTTTACCTTTACCTCTCTCTTTACCTTTACATCTCTCTCTTTACCTTTACCTCTCTCTCTCTTTACCTCACTCTTTCTCTCTACCTCTCTCTCCCTTTACCTCTCTCTCTCTCTCTCTCTCTCTCTACCTCTCTCTCCCTTTACCTCTCTCTCTCTCTCTCTCTCTCTCTCTCTCTCTCTCTCTTTCTCTCTCTCTCTTCCTCTCTCTCACTCCCTCTCTCCCCAGGAAAACCAGCGGTTGAAGCAGGAGTTGATGCAGTCTCAAACTAACATAGCCTTCCTTCAGAGTGAACTGGCCTCTCTGAAGAGTGATCTGACAGACCACAGCATCAACTCTGAGCGGTGAGAAACACATGCGCACACACACACACACACACACACACACACACACACACACACACACACACACACACACACACACACACACACACACACACACACACACACACACACACACACACACACACACACAGTTACTGTATCATGGGTGTTGGACATCACTTGTAAAATGCCTTTCAAATGTCATCATGTATTACATAATCAGTGGTAATCAGGGGTCACTTAGAAATGTCCTTGTTTTTGAAAGAAAAGCACATTTTTTGTCCATTAAAATAACATCAAATTGATCAGAAATGCAGTGTAGACATTGTTCATGTTGTAAATGACTCTTGGCTGCTCCCTCCCCTCCCTGGGGTGGTAACATGTTTCCAGACTTGGAACAGGATATCCTAGTGTGACTTCACACTCAGTCTCACAACCTGGTTACCTGGCAACCAGTCTCACACTTCGCCTTTCCAGTCAAACTAAGTTTGTGTTGTGAATGTGCCGATTCTTTGAGACTGTTGAAGTGTCTGCTTTTGTCTGCATTATTAGAATGTACATTCTCCTGTTTTGGATAATTAATGTATGTGTTTTGAGAGTGTGTGTAGTATGTGTTATTGTAGTTTATGTAGTATGTGTTATTGTAGTTTATGTAGTATGTGTTATTGTAGTTTATGTAGTATGTGTTATTGTAGTTTATGTAGTATGTGTTTTTAAGGGGGGATTTGTAGTATGTGTTATTATAGTTTATGTATTATGTGTTATGAGTGTTTATGAAAGTGTATGTATTATTTGTGAATGACTGTTTGTATGTGCAGGGATGAGGCGATGATGAGAGACTTCTCTGATGAGAGGGAGAACCTGGAGCGACAGATAGAGATCCTACAGTAAGTCTGGCCAATCATAGTGCTTGTCTGACACATAAACAGGAACGCTGACAAACGCTCACCTAACCCACAAACAGGAATACTTCAAAACTCACAACTTGATGTTACATCGAGTTGCCTGTAAACTGAGGAACATGAAGTTGTAAGCCTTGGGAGTTTTGTGAGTCTTAAAGAGTTTCTGTTTTTGAAAGCCTCAAAAGTCATTTTGAGAAGACCTGCCAACGGCTCTTTTGATCACCTCTTCCCGTTCTTATCCTCTTCTCTCTCCTCTGTTTCTCTCCCTCTCCCCTCTCTCCTCCTCTGTTTCTCTCCCTCTTCTCTCTCCTTTGCTTCTCTCCCTCCTCTGTTCCCCTCTATAGAACAGCCAACAGGAAGCTCCATGACAGTAACGACGGGCTGCGCAGTTCCCTGGAGAACACCCTCAGCAAGAGCAATAAGGTGAGGTAGACAACCACATAGCTATGGTAACACCAGCATGCTCTCTCTCTCTTGCTCTCTCCCTGCCTCTTATCTTTGTTCTTCCACCCCTCTTTGAATTATCTCCCTATCCCACACCCCTTTTATCCTCCTCTTCCCATCACTCCCTCTCTCTTTCTCTCTGATCTCTCTGCTTTTAACGTCAGAGTTGAATCTCTAATGCCAGTCCTAAGGGCTTGTCTGTTGGAGAAATCAACTGAGCCATGTTTGAGGCAATGACAGACAACAACAAAAACAACGGCAACAACAACATATTTCAGTCTTGACCCCTAACTCACTCTCCTCATAACCTCATAACTTCCACTCTGTCTCACACACTCTCATCGAACGATAATTCCTATACTCACACATAGGGTTCAGTACATACAGGTCAGTGCACACTAACGTGCGCACACATAAGTGTATGGACACACACCCAAACATTAACAAAAACACACCCACACACACACACAGTGACCCAGACAGTTGTGACAGTGATGTTGTGGTTGTGTTTCAGCGTGGTAGCAGTGCTTCCCCAGCCAGCACCATTAGCAGGAGGAGCAAGAGTATCTGTTACTCATCTCCATACCGCGACAGGTAAGACAGAACTGGACTAGCAACAGCCTGCTGGTGTGTTTGTGCAGACAGAGTCCAGATAATATACTCTAATACAGGTACACACTGCACACGTACATGTGTATGTTCAAACTCAAGTTTATGTACAATTATTATCAGGTGGAAGATTAGCACTGGACATGTGCATGTTTGCATTGTATACTCATAGCCATCCATACAGGACTCATAGCCATCCATACAAAAAACATCACAGTCTATGTTCTAGCTTGGTTGTTGGAGCTAGCTTAGTTGTACGGTGGTTCCTCCTTTAAAGTTGTGTCATACTGCAGCACACCTTGCGGGCAGAATTCTCTGGCACGTTATTTAATTGTCAGCCATTTTTTCTGTTAATGCAAGTCAGTGCTAGTTTGACCACCAGACGGCATCTTTGAGAAGCATTTGATAGTCTTCCATATTGGCATTACAAGAGCATTTAAATTCTCTAGGGTAGGTGGCAGCATTCAGAATTTTGGATGAAAAGCATGCCCAAATTAAACAGCCCGCTACTCTGGCTCAGAAGATATGATATGCATATAACTGGTACATTTGGATAGAAAACACTCTAGTTTCCAAAACTGTTAAAATAGTGTCTGTGGGTATAACAGAACTGATTTGGCAGGCGAAAACCTGAGAAAAATCCATTCAGGAAGTTTTTTTTTTTTTTTTTTTGTAGTTTTCTATTCAATGCCATTACAGTATCCATTGACTTAGGACTCAATTTGCAGTTCCTATGCATCAGTCTTTATAAATTGTTTCATGCTTGTATTCTAATAAATGAGGGAGTAAGACCAGTCTGAATGAGTGGACGTGTCACAGAGCTTTTTCATGCGCAATCCCGAGAGAGTGCATTTCTTGTTTACCTTTTATATTGACAACGTTATTGTCCGGTTTAAATATTATAGATCATTTAGGCTAAAAATCCTCAATGAGGATTGAATATAAACATCGTTTGACATGTTTCTATGAACTTTATGGATACAATTGGGATTTTTTTGTCTGCCTGTTTTGACTGCGTTTGTGCCTGTGGATTACTGAAGAAAACGCGCAAACAAAACAGAGGTTTTTGGATATAAAGAGACATTATCGAACAAAAGGAACATTTATTGAGTAAATGAATGTCTTCTGAGTGCAACCATATGAAGATCATCAAAGGTAAGGGATAAATTGTATCTCTATTTCTGAGTTTTGTAACGCTTCTGCTTGACTGGTTACTGTTTGTAATAATTTGTCAACTGGGCTATGTTCTCAAATAATCGTAAGGTATGCTTTCGCTGTAAAGCATTTTTAAAATCTGACACCGTGGTTGGATTCACAAGAAGTTAATCTTTAAACCTATATAAAATATGTTTTGTTTTCTGAATTTTTATAATGAGTATTTCTGTATTTGAATTTGGCGCTCTGCAATCTCACTGGATGTTGGCCAGATGGGAAGCTAGCTTCCCACATACCCTAGAGAGGTTAAAACCTTTTTTGTAATAACATAGTATATGGGATTGATTTTAAGAAATTTGGCTTAATTAATTTGATTAATATTATGGAGTTTCTATTCCACGAAAAACGAAACCCCCAGGGTTTCCGTTAGTATGGAATGGAAAATATGGTGCTGTACAATGTGACATTCGGGTTAGGCTACAGCATAAGAGGATTGGAGGATTCTAAATTCTTTGCCTTCATTAGACAACTTTGTTCCAATATTTCTGTAAATCAGTTATATTTATTCCGATAGTAATTCGTTATGGATCCATAACTAAATAAACATCAGCATTTTGAAAGAGTATTTTAATCATTATTTTATTAACGAAAGCATAAAGATGCTGATGAAGAAATACAGTACTGTACAGTATATGCTTTTACATTTGGATAATAAAGCATTTAAGCATTTTGAAGATATAAGCCACCTGCATTTGTTTATTAGGCTACTGTGCAGTCTGACAAGTAAACATAGCCTACATTACATACTGTAGTAAACATGGGAAAGTGCCTAATTCCTTACATAAGGGAGAACAGGCCATGTCCAGACTTTCTTAGAAACCTCAAGTGCTCAATAACTCTGTCTTTAATGCTTTTTCGGATTGCATCAGTCATGGATAGACACTTCTGAGACACAGTATTAATGATGAACCCCCGGAGGTTCACTGGTAAGCCACATTTGCCTCGTGATCCATCCTAGTTGGTATTCTGTGCCCACTCGTGGTATCTCTCTTCGGTTACACATCCTTGGAATAGCAGAACAGCATAACGGTCCGGCCGTCCCTTGCTGTGCCTGGTGAGCAGTTGGTCAAGTTCTGTTGTCAGAAGAGGAATGGAAATGTCAGGGTGAAACAACGACCTGACGAACCCGCCACGTATGTTGACTCTGCCTGTCGAAGGTGGAGTTCCAGAGCTCACAGGTGTGCATGTCATGGATTTCCATCTCCATCTCGTTCCTCGCCATTTTCTATGCGTCATTCTCCACCTGACTCTCCGCCAATGCCGCCTGACTCTCCCCAAATGGCGCTCATTTCAGTTGTGGTCGTGGAGCTGGGTGGAAACGAGACTAAAATGTTGTTTAAATAAACATCCACATTTGAATGTCTTTTTTCTCTGTATTTTATTAACCAACGCATAAAGATGTTGATGAAGAAATACTGTACTGCTGTTTTGAGTTAGAAATGTAACACTTTAGTGTACTTAAGCATCGAATACATGGCAAGTTGAGGGATTTTCACAACAGTAGCCGGGCTATAAAAAGTATATTGTCCTGCTAATAGGAAACATTTGCATGATGGGCTGCTACATTTGCAGGACACCTGCTACAGTTGTGGAGACAAAGCATCTTGTTTACATTCTTTATTGTAACCACAATGTCACAAATCATTTGTATCTACCATTCCAATTACTTTTAGAGTTTGCGATTTACAAATGTGTGCTTTTCATTATTAGTTACATTGTTTAAGTTTGAACGATACTTTTTTTCTTTAAATGATTGTTTTATGTCGGATGCTACATTTTTGACCAGTTGCCACTGGTCAAAAATTGTAAGTAGGCCTAATAAAAAATGTGTCTGTTAAGTCTCATAGCCTACCTCAGCGAGTTAAGTTCTTTTATATTGGTCCAGGCTTCGAAGAAATAGACTCCAATTAATTAATGTTGTTTGTAAAGTCAAATTAAAATGAAGATTATTGTTGAAATGAATTGATTGACTGGTGTAGGTTTTCTCCATCTGTTGGTGTGCAACACTTGCATAACAAGCTGGCTATATTGTCAGCACTAGCCACTGTTCACATCCTATTTATTGCGCTGCAGTTACCGCCAGTAGTTTTTTAAATTGAACCTTTATTTAACTAGGCAAGTCAGGTAAAACAAATTGTTATTTACAATCACGGCCAACACCGGCCAAACCTGGATGATGCTGGTCCAATTGTGCACCACCCTATGGCACTCCCAATCACGGTTGCCTGTGATACAGCCTGTATTCAAACCAGGGACTGTAGTAATGCCTCTTGCATTGCGATGCAGTGCCTTAGACCGCTGTACAGTTGAAGTCGGAAGTTTACATTCACCTTAGCCAAATACATTTAAACTCCGTTTTCACAATTCCTGACATTTAATCCTAGTAAAAATTCCCTGTCTTAGGTCAGTTAGGATCACCACTTTATTTTAAGAATGTGAAATGTCAGAATAATAGTAGAGAGAATTATTTATTTTATCTTTAGTTTCTTTCATCACATTCCCAGTGGGTCAGAAGTTTACATACACTCAATTAGTATTTGATAGCATTGCCTTTAAATTGTTTAACTTGGGTCAAACATTTCGGGTAGCCTTCCATAAGCTTCCCACAATAAGTTGGGTGAATTTTGTCCCATTCCACCTGACAGAGCTGGTGTAACTGAGTCAGGTTTGTGGACCTTCTTGCTCGCACACGCTTTTTCAGTTGTGTCCACAAATGTTCTATAGGAATGAGGTCAGGGCTTTGTGATGGCCACTCCAATACCTTGACTTTGTTGTCCTTAAGCCATTTTGCCACAACTTAAGCATGCTTGGGGTCATTGTCCATTTGGAAGACCCATTTGCGAGCAAGCTTTAACTGATGTCTTGAGATGTTGCTTCAATATATCCACGTCATTTTTCTTCCTTCTTCAGCTTGCAAGCCTCCCCCTTTTCCTTCAAACATAACGATGGTCATTATGGCCAAGCAGTTCTATTTTTGTTTCATCAGATGAGAGAACATTTCGCCAAAAAGTACCATCTTTGTCCCCATGTGCAGTTGCAAACCGTAGTCTGTCTTTTTTATGGCGGTTTTGGAGAAGTGGCTTCTTCCTTGCTGAGTCTGTCTATATAGGACTCGTTTTACTGTGGATATAGATACTTTTTTACCGGTTTCCTCCAGCATCTTCACAAGGTCCTTTGCTGTTGTTCTGGGATTGATTTGCACTTTTCGCACCAAAGTACGTTCATCTCTAGGTGACAAAACGCGTCTCCTTCCTGTGCGGTATGACGGCTGCGTGGTCCCATGGTGTTTATACTTGCGTACTATTTTTTGTACAGATGAACGTGGTACCTTCAGGCGTTTGTAAATTGCTCCCAAGGATGAACCAGACTTGTGGGGGTCAACAATTTTTGGCTGATTTCTTTTGATTTTCCCATGATGTCAAGCAGAGGCACTGCGTTTGAAGGCAGGCCTTGAAATACATCCAGAAGTACACCTGCAGTTGACTCAAATTATGTCAATTATTTGAAGCCTCTAAAGCTATGACATCCTTTTCTGTAATTTTCCAAGCTGTTTAAAGGCACAGTCAATTTAGTGTATGTAATCTTCTGACCCACTAGAATTGTGATACAGTGAATTAATCTGTCTGTAAACATTTGTTGGAAAAATGACTTGTGTCATGCACAAAATAGATGTCCTAACCGACTTGCCAAAACTATAGTTTGTTAACAAGAAATTTGTGGAGTGGTTGAAAAATGAGTTTTAATGACTCCAACCTTAGTGTATTTAAACTTCCGACTTCAACTGTAGATACGTGTGTAGGTACAGTTTATGTAGAAAGTTTACATACACTTACCAGCGACGGGTGGCATAATGTCAAATTTGTCATTGGAACCACTCGAAATGATTGGTCATATAAAAACCTTCTGACCCAGATGCATAATGAGTGCTCTAACTCCCCCCCCTGCGGTGGTCTGGAGCAATGAAGCTGTGATTCCGGGGAACCTCTTAAGTCGATGAACCACTGTAGTGAGGAAAGGTTTCTGTTTCGAGTAGCCTGTGTGGATGTTGAGAATGACAGGAATGCCTCTGTCTGTCTATACTGTCCCAGGTTCTACCAGGCGGGTGTGGATGGTGTGGATGCGGACGGAGACCTGCTGGGCCTTTGTGGAGGTGAAGGTGGTAGGAGTTCCCTGGGGTGTCGGCGGCCCAGTCTGGACACCCTAGCCCTGGCTCTGTGTGACCCGGCCATGCAGGTAAAACGCAGCAGCGAGGTAGACAGCCTGCCCGAGAGCTCCCTAGACAGCGGCATGTCCACGCTGCGTGGCTCCAACAACGAATATGACTCTGAGCAGGAGGTGAAAGGGCACGAGGAGGAACAGAGGGTGGCAGGGAACACAGACAGCCTGGCGGGGGGCCACTCTGACAATGACGTAAGACACATAAACATACAGTAATACACATACACACACACTACACCATACACACACACAAGCACTACATACAAACACAAACACACACACATAGACTATGCCAAAGTACACACATACATGTACGCACTATACGCACACACACAGACACATGCTTATTACACACACAGACACTCAAACACACACACACTTTACAGTAATGCACAACACACACACACACACACACAAATACATTATACACTCATCGTCATCCACTTGTACTACATACACTTATTGTTACTGATAACGCTCATTATGTATTGATGTTAATACGATAGTGTTAATGTGTCAGGTTGCAGAAATGCGGGATGAGATGGTGTTTGGATCAGACAGTGATTCTGTCCTGGACTGGAAACCTTTGGAGTCAGTCAGCCGGACCAGCTCTGGAGCGTCCACACGCAAAGCCCTCTCTGCCATCACCAATGAGGTACAGGACAGTGGGCAGTGGTGTGAGAAGAGAGGAGAGTGTAAATCCTGGATTGTAGAACTAAAATAAAAGCTAATTTGGAGCTTTAAAACCATTTTAAAAAGAAAGACACTTGGCGGAATTACTTGGTTAGCAGGCAGACGTAGTAGAAAACACTTGAGCGTAAATGGTTGACTTAGTTCAGGAGAAACTGTTGATTGTTGACTATGCATGACAAGTGAGTTAACATCATTCCAGTATTATGACATGGTCCGGTACAATACAGTCAAGGTGTGCCTTTAACCTCTTTCACTTTCTTTCTTTCTCTCTCGCTCCCTCTCGTGCTTTCTCTTCCTCTCTCTCTCTCTCTGTGTCTCCCTCCCCCTCTCTCACCCCTCTCTCACCCCTCTCTCTCTCTCTCTCTCTCTCTCTCTCTCTCTGTGTGTGTGTATAGGGTAAAGAGAAGGAGTCAGCTGACCTGGGCTATATGACATCAGAGAAGGCCTACAGGGTGGTGTTGGCTGGCGATGCAGCGGTGGGCAAGTCCAGCTTTCTGCTCCGCCTCTGCAAGAACGAGTTCCGAGGAAACACCAGCGCCACCCTGGGTGGGTGTGTCAGCGTACCTGTGTTAGCTCTCACCTGCTTACAGTATCATTATATCCACACATTACTTTTGACTGTAAATGGTGAACAAGGAGTTCGTCTAGCTGGACCGCTCGGGCTCGGTTAAGCACGCTTTCACACTACTTTCCCCAACACAGCTTGGCTTGTGAAGTCTCCAAAGGTTCTATTTTTTTATTTGAATTTTTTTATTTAACCTTTAATTTAACCATTGAGATTTCAAATATATTTTTCTAGAGCGTCCTGGCCAAGATAGGCAGCACCAAGTCATTACAAAAATTACAAACAAACAACATGAAAAACTACAAGTGATTCATCAGTGATTTAAAAATACCAATCGGGACAAGTTCTTCCAGTTTAAAAGTATTTTGTAAGGCGTTCCAAGACGATGGCGCAGAGTACATAAAATCCCTTTTACCAAATTCAGTTCGGACATTTGGAACAGTTAGCAGGATAAAGTCCAGCGAACGAAGAGAATACCCACCACATTTCTGAACAATAAAAATGCAGAAATAAAAAGGTCGTAAACCCAAAATGGCTTTGTAAATAAAAGTATACCAGTGACTGAGCCTACGAGTGACAACCCTGGTATACAAAGTGCCGTGGTGCATAGAGGTTTTGCAGTTTAAAATACATCTCAAAGCGCCATGGTAAAGGGTGTCAATTGATCTCAAACACTGAGCAGAAGCATTCATATATAGAATATCCCCATAGTCTAGTAAAGGCATAAATGTAGCTGATACTAGCCTCCTTCTGGCTTCAAAAGAAAAACAGGCCTTATTCCTAAAATAAAATCCCAATTTCAGCTTCAAAGTGGTTGAATATGCAATTTAAAAGAGAGGCCGTCATCAATTAAAATTCCAGGATATTTATATGAGGTTACAATCTCAATCTCCTTGCCCTGACAGGTAGTAATAGGTGAAAGGTTCAGAGGTCTATTTATTGCTTTAGAAAACACCATTAGTTTAGTTTTGTCAGTATTGAGGATAAGCTTCAATCTACACAAGGCATGTTGATCAGTATAAAAAGCAGTTTGCAAGTTCTGGAAAGCTTTTGTAAGAGACAAGGCACAACAGTAAATGACAGTATCATCAGCATAAAAATGAAGTTGTGCATTTTGGACATTTTTGTCTAAATCATTTATATAAATAGTGAACAAGAGAGGACTAAGTACAGAACCATTAAAGACAGACAATTTAACAGACATAAGCCCATCAAATTGAGTGCACTGAGTTCTATCAGACAGATAGTTAGCAAACCATGCAACTGCATGCTCTATCCCATGGTGCTAGTCAAGTATGCATGCCTAGTTGCCTGGGACAGATATAGAATGTATATTTACAGTGCCTTGCGAAAGTATTCGGCCCCCTTGAACTTCGCGACCTTTTGCCACATTTCAGGCTTCAAACATAAAGATATAAAACTGTATTTTTTTGTGAAGAATCAACAACAAGTGGGACACAATCATGAAGTGGAACGACATTTATTGGATATTTCAAACTTTTTTAACAAATCAAAAACTGAAAAATTGGGCGTGCAAAATTATTCAGCCCCCTTAAATTAATACTTTGTAGCGCAACCTTTTGCTGCGATTACAGCTGTAAGTCGCTTGGGGTATGTCTCTATCAGTTTTCCACATCGAGAGACTGAATTTTTTTCCCATTCCTCCTTGCAAAATAGCTCGAGCTCAGTGAGGTTGGATGGAGAGCATTTGTGAACAGCAGTTTTCAGTTCTTTCCACAGATTCTCGATTGGATTCAGGTCTGGACTTTGACTTGGCCATTCTAACACATGGATATGTTTATTTTTGAACCATTCCATTGTAGATTTTGCTTTATGTTTTGGATCATTGTCTTGTTGGAAGACAAATCTCCGTCCCAGTCTCAGGTCTTTTGCAGACTCCATCAGGTTTTCTTCCAGAATGGTCCTGTATTTGGCTCCATCCATCTTCCCATCAATTTTAACCATCTTCACTGTCCCTGCTGAAGAAAAGCAGGCCCAAACCATAATGCTGCCACCACCATGTTTGACAGTGGGGATGGTGTGTTCAGCTGTGTTGCTTTTACGCCAAACATAACGTTTTGCATTGTTGCCAAAAAGTTCAATTTTGGTTTCATCTGACCAGAGCACCTTCTTCCACATGTTTGGTGTGTCTCCCAGGTGGCTTGTGGCAAACTTTAAACAACACTTTTTATGGATATCTTTAAGAAATGGCTTTCTTCTTGCCACTCTTCCATAAAGGCCAGATTTGTGCAATATACGACTGATTGTTGTCCTATGGACAGAGTCTCCCACCTCAGCTGTAGATGTCTGCAGTTCATCCAGAGTGATCATGGGCCGCTTGGCTGCATCTCTGATCAGTCTTCTCCTTGTATGAGCTGAAAGTTTAGAGGGACGGCCAGGTCTTGGTAGATTTGCAGTGGTCTGATACTCCTTCCATTTCAATATTATCGCTTGCACAGTGCTCCTTGGGATGTTTAAAGCTTGGGAAATCTTTTTGTATCCAAATCCGGCTTTAAACTTCTTCACAACAGTATCTCGGACCTGCCTGGTGTGTTCCTTGTTCTTCATGATGCTCTCTGCGCTTTTAACAGACCTCTGAGACTATCACAGTGCAGGTGCATTTATACGGAGACTTGATTACACACAGGTGGATTGTATTTATCATCATTAGTCATTTAGGTCAACATTGGATCATTCAGAGATCCTCACTGAACTTCTGGAGAGAGTTTGCTGCACTGAAAGTAAAGGGGCTGAATAATTTTGCACACCCAATTTTTCAGTTTTTGATTTGTTAAAAAAGTTTGAAATATCCAATAAATGTCGTTCCACTTCATGATTGTGTCCCACTTGTTGTTGATTCTTCACAAAAAATACAGTTTTATATCTTTATGTTTGAAGCCTGAAATGTGGCAAAAGGTCGCAAAGTTCAAGGGGGCCGAATACTTTCGCAAGGCACTGTAGATGGTAATGGGATTGTCTTTTGGAGTAGTGTGTTTGAACATCCTCTTGTGTTGATCCTCAGGGGTGGACTTTCAGATGAAGACTCTAGTAGTGGATGGAGAGCCCACCCTACTACAGTTGTGGGACACAGCAGGCCAGGAGAGGTGTGTGTGTGTGTGTGTGTGTGTGTGTGTGTGTGTGTGTGTGTGTGTGTGTGTGTGTGTGTGTGTGTGTGTGTGTGTGTGTGTGTGTGTGTGTGTGGGCACGTTTTACTATATTTGTGAGAACAAAAAGTCCTCACAAGAATAGTAAACCAACAAATATTCAGAGAAGTGAGGACATTTTGGTCCTCACTTGTAAAAAGGCTAGTTTAGGGGTTAGGTTTAGTGTTAGAGTCAGGGTCAGGGGTTAGTGAGAGCTGTGTGTGTGTGTTTGCATGCATGCGTGTGTTAGTGAACATGTCTATTTCAGCCAATCTATGTAGTGGTGCTCTGTTAACCTCCATTCCTGTGTGTGTGTGTCCTAGGTTCCGCAGCATTGCGAAGTCGTACTTCAGACGAGCCGACGGGGTCCTCCTGCTGTATGATGTCACCTGTGAAAAGAGCTTTCTCAACGTGAGAGAATGGGTGGACATGATTGAGGTAGTAATAATTTATACAATACATTTTTACATACAATTGATATGACACTTTTCTAAGATGCTCAATGCACTTCAAATTTTTTTATTTTTTTTATTTAACTAGGCAAGTCAGTTAAAAACAAATTCTTATTTACAATGACAGCCTACCGGGGAACAGGGGTTAACTGCCTTGGTCAGGGGCAGAACGACATATTTTTACCTCGTCAGCTCGTGGATTCGATCCAGCAACCTTTCGGTTATTGGGCCAACGCTCTAACCACATATTAAGGTTCAAATTCACCCTATCCGCCACCAATGTGTAGCACACATCTGGGTGATGCCACGGGATGTAAACATTTTGGGATTAGAATGACTGTGAGAAAGTCGGTTCGGGTGACTTTTAAAATGACATCCTACTCCAAAATGAATGAATATAAACATTTAAAAGATATGGCAAATATAAATCAAACTGGATGGACATCAGAAGTAGAAGAAGGCCAGGGTTAAAAACAAACCAAATATAACTATTGTAAATAGATTGTGTCTGTAAAATGTGTATAGTATGTATAAGCTGGAAGTAGAAGCCTAAGTGTTGTTGTTTAATAGTTTACTCCAATTAGGGGAGCGGTGGTAGGGTTTGCGGGGAATAATAAAGGAAGGTATATTTTTTTTAAGTGTGTATGTATATGTATGTATTTTTATATATATGTACATGTGTGGGTATGTGTATGTATATATATAGATATATATATATATATATATATATATTTACCCCGAAAATATATGGGGTATTGGAAACGATGCAGAAAATTACATCGAAGGAAGCAACAATCTATCCGCAATATTAAAGCTGATTCACCCTAAAAATAAAAAAAACATTTAAAATGTAATTTCCCCCTACAGAAATGAACCCAATATAACAATAGTCCATATTATCAGGGAGGTGTGCTATTTGGTAATCATTATTATCACCTGGTGTAGCCCACCTGATGCAGCATAGTGGCTATAAATAATTAGGCTGAGGATTGCCGATTTACCCCATTGGGCTAATCATTAACCAGATCACAAACTCTAAAGTCTAAACATTAGGCTATCATGTTGCTAGTTATAGCAACATCCCACTGGGCAAAAACTTGTTGAAGCAACGCTGTGTCCATTTCATTGCAGTGTTGAGTTGTGTGATAAGTGTGTGCATCCCAAATGCTTTTGACCAGAGCCATATGGGCCCTGGTCAAAAGTAGTGCACAATAATGGGAATAGGGTGCCATTTGGGACGCACTCAGTTTTGAGTTTTGGATAGCAGTGTTGTTGTGTTTGTTGTCAGTGTTGTTGGCCTGTGTTTTAACCTGCTGTCCATCTGTGTCCAGGACGTGTCCCAGGATGACATTCCCATCATGCTAGTTGGAAATAAGTGTGACCTGAGGGAGCAAGCGCTACAGGACAGTGTCACCTGTGTCCCCACCAGCTTCGGAGAGAAGCTGGCCATGGTGACCACTCAACCCCAACGTCTTACTTAAACCTTTACATTAGTTACATTTACATTTGTCATTTAGCAGATTATTTTATCCAGAGGGATTTACAGTCACGTCTAGTTGTACCCTAGAATATAGCCTGGTCAGGTCAATGTATGGAACTTCAGCCTGATTTGAGAGTTGCGTTGTTTGTTTCCTTTCAGACATATAACGCCCTCTTCTGTGAGACCAGTGCTAAAGACGGATCTAATGTCATAGAGGCCGTGCTGCATCTGGCCAGGTAAGAAATACCGGATCCTAGACATCTCTGTTTTCTCTCTCTGCTAAGTGATTTACCTGTAAATGTGTTGCTCCTTAGAGTACTCTCTGATCTGACTGAGTTGGATACTTTTAAATATTTTTTTCCTGGACCAAAATGTAGAACAACATGTAAAGTTTTGTAACGCCTTTAACTCTTTCTATTTTATTATTCTCTTTTGTTCTCATTCTCGTTCTCCTCCTCCCCCCCCCCCCCCTATCAGAGAGATGACCAAGCAGGTTCATGGGGATGAGAACCAGGAGTCTGTGACTAACCTCTACAGAAGTCCCAACAAGAAGATGCCCACTGTCACCTGCTGCACAGGATAAGAAACCACACAGGAACACTACTAGAGTAACCAAAACTCAGCACCAGAGCAACCACAGCAACAGAACACCACAATACAAGAATACTGTCAGCAAAGACAGAACAAGAGAAAAATGAGACTTCAGAAGAACAGAACACAGGAGAATCCAGTCAGAACACTTGAGTACCATAGCACTAGAATATCAAACAGTTGATTTTCTCGTATGAGATCAACTGTGCTTGTTTTAAGCTGTGTGTGCATGCGTGCACGATTATGCAATTATATGTTTGCATGAGTACATGTGTGCTTGTGTTATGCATATGTATTTGGCTTTAGTATTGAGTCCTTTGACATCATTCACATCATGGTTAGTAGTGAAGTCTAATCTCATATGCTGTTGATTGTCTTCTTATGAAGCCTCTGTGTTGAAGCCATGGTCATTTGTATTGCAGATAGCTATTGTATATATCAATGTACAGGTAGTGTCTGAAAAGTACCATGTACTGGCAAATTATATTCTCAACAAGTCACTAGAAAGCTTGGGATAGCAGCAATTTACATGACAGATATGATGAGGAGAGACAAATGCACGTGATAGGTGGTGAACAGGAGGGTGGGGAAACGTTATTTTTACAATGGAATAATGATCTTATTAGCAAGCTGTTTATTGCTAAGGGATAAGGCGGAGGGAGGACCTACAGTTTAGTAGATATAAATATAGAATGTCCTTCTAGTTCTGTGATAGTAGACACAGTAGTGTCAGAAACATCCTCCATGTACAACATTTGTGATAAAGAGTAACAACTGCATGTCAAGGAAGGAGTGTCATGATTGTCAGTTGAATTCTGATTGTAGGAGCCAAGAGCAACATCTGGAGAGAATGATGTGATTGGATGACCGTGGGAGGAGCAAAATGTCAAATGTATGAATGTGGTGTGAATGAATGGGGCACATTTTATTTCTGTGTGTATATTGTAAAATATTGTTATCATTAATATATTATGTAATGTTAGACTTGCCATTTGGACCTCTCCTGGGTCACTAATGATGTCACTGTGAGCCCACACCTGTCTGTCTGAGCCCTCTGTGTGGTCATACTCAAAGCGCTTTCCTAAAATGTAGCATGAACAAAACCCAATGTGATATGACTTCCCTTATCCAGGCAGAGTCTGACAGTATATTTCATGTTGAGGGCATGGAATATAAAATAAGTTATAATATAATTTATCTGGAGTGTTATCTACTCTCTTGCTCAGTCACACACACGCATACACAAACACACACCCCAAATGTCCACAGAGTCCACTGACTGGGGAAAATAAATTAAACAATCAGATAACTTCTTAAATTTGATTTGTTAGGACACCCATGTCACCCATATTCCCTGAGCATTTTTACGAGGAGCTGCAGCATGTGCCAGCATTTATTCAGGCCATTTGTGTCTGGAAGTCTGGCACAGAGCCCAGCCCCACCTCCCATTAGTTTACATTTTCATGAGCTTGATGAGGCGAGCCTAGTCATTTGTCAAACAAAATGTGGGGTGGGGCAGGCAGGCATGGGATAATTAAATAATCACAAATGTGTAGCAGGCAAGGTTATTGTTTGGAATGGATTCATTCATTTGATGTGGGTGGAACAGAAGCGTGTCCTAAGTGGAAATCAACAGGGTATTTGTTATATTCACAGAGCTGAGTCCCACGACGTCACCGCTGGATGGGTTTCAGCCCTGGGTTTGACCCCTGGCACTTGTTTACATGTCCAATGATTTACAAGACACTGGTAATAACTTTATAACAACCTCTGTCTTGGATGGTGTTGTTCTCCCTGTGACGGAGTGCTTAGAGTGGGTTGAAGGAGGGTGATGATGGCCTTCACGATTCTGGATCTCTCATACTGAAGAGCTGTTATTATCAACCCCCCTTCAGCTATCAGCAGGGCTTCTGAAAAGATTGTCCTTGTATGAATCTCTAATACACATAACACTCAGCCATACCTTATAGAACAAGCACACACAAATTACAAACTCACATGTGCACGCACATACACCATTCACAGTCTGACAGGTAGTATTTAGGCTAATCACACGTCTTTAATGAATATTGTCTAGCACTACTACATCAACATAGGATCAAAACCTCTTAAACCTATAATATTACCATAAACACATCAGCAGTCCAACTAAATCAGAACATCCTGCCATCTGGAGAGGTCAGAGGTCGTTGGAGAGGCCATCGGACTGTGTGGAACTCCACACCTCCAACTATTCTCCCCCAAGGCTGTCCTGCCTGGGGTATCAATCACATTATGACAATGTCATCGTCATAGATTATTTAACCATGTCACATAATCTGTGGGGCATACTGTTTTTAGACGTTTTCTAAAATCTATGATTAACTGGAGATACGCAAACGTAAACCTAGGCCTGGTTTGAGTTCATTTATCTCACATTATGACCTAGGTGAATAATAGTGAAAACTCTTTGTCCATCTGACATAACTCTTTGATGTCAAATGTCACATTATATTATGTTTCATGTCATGTCTGGAGGGGTAAGAATGCCCAGCTGTACAGGTCACGGGATTCATATGAGTAATAACCCAGGGGAAGGCTCTGTGCTGGTACAAATTATGTTTAATAATACTATATGTGACTCATAACCTGGATTCTGGCTCTTTATATAGAAACATTTTAATATCTGTTTTTTTTTACATTGGATAAAAGTATAGACTCAGAGCTACAAAATGGTATATCATACACTGCATTTGAAGAAACAAATTAATTATGTTTTGAAAGTTGATAAACTCATGTAAACTCATTTTTGAGAAAACCGTCTTTCAATGTTTTGGTACTACTATTAGAGAGCCCTTCTTTGTCTACACCCATTCAGCATTGTTCACACCCTCTTAATAGGCTGACCACACCGCTCGCATCACGTGCGTGAGCGTTGCAAAAGATATTTAGAAATCTATGTTATTCAATTATTGCGCCAACGAGCGTATGCGTTGCCAAGGGCTAAAATAGAAGTCATACCTATTTCTGACGTAGATCGCGCTGCAAGTCCTGCCTCTCCCATCTTCTCATTGGTTTATAGAAGCAGGTACCCACATGCCATCTCCTCATTAATTATACCCACGTGGGTGATTGAAAGACGAACTGGTGCCGGTTGTCGTGGTAAAATTATGAAAGTTTAGATGCCAATCACTGTATAGGTTAAATGATGAAAAGGCCTGGAAGGAGGAGGGATGACTAGAAACGATTCGGTTGACCATTTTTATGTGTGGACTAATTGTTGGAGCAGAGGTCCTTGTGCATTTCAGGTAAAAAAACAACCTAATGTTTATATCCCAGGACAAATTAACAAGCAACAGCAAGCTAGCTAAATAGGTCAAATTAGCTAGCAAGTGCAAGCTAACTAGTTAAATTGCCATAAATGTTTCATGCTTTTCAACCTGTCCCCAAATTAATGTAATTGGTTCAGAGTATGTTGTGATATTTTAACCTGCGTGTTGTGATCGCGTTTGGTGTGGGGGGACAAAAGATATATATGCAAGATGGCGCACGAGCGCAGCCGGTTTGGGTTCCGTGTTAGCCCCACCCATCTCTTTAAGGGTTGATCCGTGCGTTCTGTACTAACTAACTTCTGTTGTCACGTTCTGACCTTAGTTCCTTTGTCTTTTGTTTTAGTATGGTCAGGGCGTGAGTTGGGTGGGTTGACTATGTTAGTTTTTCTATGATTTTCTATTTCTGTGTTTGGCCTGTTATGGTTCTCAATCAGAGGCAGCTGTCAATCGTTGTCCCTGATTGAGAACCATTTTTAGGTAGACTGTTTTCGATTGTGTTTTGTGGGTGGTTATTTTCAGTCTTTGTGTGTCTGCACCAGACAGAACTGTTTCGGTTATTTCTTTGTTATTCAGTGTTCAGTTTTTTCATTAAATAAATCATGACCACTTACCACGCTGCACCTTGGTCCTCACCTTCTTCCCAAGACAGCCGTTACAGAACCACCCACCAAGAAAGGACCAAGCAGCGTGGTGACGAGAGGCAGGGATACCTGGAGAACTGGACTTGGGAGGAGATATTAGACAGCAAGGGACCCTGGGCACAGGCTGGGGAATATCGCCGCCCCAAGGCAGAGCTGTAGGAAGCTAAAGCTGCAGCGCGGTTGGAATTTATTGGGGGGGAGGCACACGGGAGTGTGGCTAAGTCAGGTAGGAGACCTGAGCCAACTCCCCGTGCTTACTGTGGAGAGAGAGGGACCGGGCAGGCACTGTGTTATTTGTTTGTTATTCAGTGTTCAGTTTTTTCATTAAATAAATAATGAACACTTACCACGCTGCACCTTGGTCCTCACCTTCTTCCCAAGACAGCCGTTACATCTGTACTAACTAACTCCCAGACATCTAGAGAGAACAGCTCACTGAACATTATTCGCCCTAGCAGAGCTGATTAAGCTGTTATGTTATCCAGAGCGTTGGTGACTGCAACTGTGCTGTCAGATTGTCCATTTGTCCATCGTCCATAAATGCAGAGTGTTTCGCATTCAGAGCGCACACTGGACACTCTGGCCAATAAGTAGGGTTGTTTCCGAAAGCTCTGACCTCACAACGACAGTCACCCAAGCTAACTGGCTAACATTGGCTAGCTACTTCCAGACACATAATGAGAGAACACCCCACTCTGACCATTTTACTCCCCCTAAGCAGAGCTGGTTAGGCAGTTTTTATGTTATCCATAGCGTTGGTGACTGTAACTGTGCTCATGGCAACAATTTAATTACGCTTTGTTACTGACATTTACTGACCCCAGACATATACAGCAGGTGTTGAGCATTTACAAATGAATCAGTTATTATGTGACCTGGCACACAAAGACGAGAGCCTTTTGCTAAGAAATGTAGCTAGATAGCTAGCTAGGTAAACAATGAATCCCAACGCATGACGCAAAGTTAGTTAGTGAGCCAGCCAGCTAACGTTAGCTAGCTAGCTAATGTTAGAGTCACGTATCAGGATAAATATGGTATCAGGATAAATATGACAATGAGTCACAGATTGTATACTATGTATTTTTTATTAGCTAAGCAATAAGTGGTAAATGCAATTTTCGTATATACGGGCTCTCTGTCCCACCTCGCAGGGCAAACAGAGAACTGACTTGTTCTTGACAAAGATATTATAAATATACCCTGACAGAAATAGTTCCTGCTTCCGAGCCGGCCTGTCAGAGTAGAGACTGGGCGTGGTTTAAACTCACCCAGCCTATCGTTGATTGTTGGCGCAGAGGCTGGTCCCAGCCCCCTAAACGCTTCAGTTGATAGATGTAACTTTTTCTGTGAAGACTATCTATGCGTTCATGCTCGATAACGTTATCTCGCACCTGGCTCCTGTTATCTTACAAAAGACCGTTTGTTCTCGCAACACTACATTCTGAATGTGCCCCTCCAACTCATTGCACAGTTCCTGTCTTCATGTTATTCTGTATTTTTCCATCATGAGAAAGGACCATGGCCCTGAAACTGTTAACAATGTTTCAAGTCAGCTATGTTGCAAAACACATACATACATCCACACAAGCCAACAGCAGATAATATTCAATCACATATATGGTAACGGGCTATAGTGCATAACACAGAATCCTCATACTAACAGTGCACTAACTTGAAATTAAAATACTTTGAGTGGAGTCTTTTAAGACATTTAGCTAGCTAGTTAAACAATGGACCATAATCACAACTCATGACGTTTCTACCCTGCATGAATCTGCAGGTAGCTAACCAACCAGGTTCTATGGCTATAACTAGTCAAGCAAACGTGTCTGAGATACGAAGAATAAGATCATACACATAATGTTAGCTAGCAACCCAGCCTGCTAGGGTTGCCAACTGTCCCGTATTAGCTGGGATGTCCTTTATATTTAGAGTTGCCAACTGTCTCCTATTAGCCGGGATGTTCCTTATATTGGGCTAAATTGGTTGTCCCATATATTCATCCAATCACAGTATAGCGTAAGTCATTTCTGTTGTTGTTCGGTCGGTTTGGCATAACAAGGAAATATTGATAAACCTGCAAAAAAAAAAGACTGCAGCTACAACAAATAATGGAAAGCAAAAAAAGACGTGGGTTAAGGCTGTCAGTGGTGACTCGAGGAAAGCTTTCTGTACTTTATGCAGTCGGGAATTCTCAATTGGCCATGGAGGGAAGAATGACCTAACTCAGCATGCATCCACAGACATAAACAAGAAGGCCATGCTAGCTAAAGCTGCTAGCAATATCGGTGCATTCTTCGTGACGTCTACTGCGGAAAATGACAAAATCTCAGCAAGTGAAGCCTCGTATGTGTACCATACGGTTAAACATGGACTCAACTACAACGGCACCGACTTGTTAAGCTCAAATGTGCTTTATTTCATGACTCAAATGTTGTGAAGAAGATGCACTTGGGAAGAACAAAAGCTGAGATGATTGCAAGGAATGTTTTAGGATCAAATACTGTGCGGATATTTTGGATGATCTGTCCCCGACCAAAGGTGAGCCCGAGTATTTCTCAGTTGCCAGTGATGCCTCAAACGAGGGAAATAGAAAAATATTTCCAGTGTGCGTGAGATAATTCTCAAATCAAATCAAATTTTATTTGTCACATACACATGGTTAGCAGATGTTAATGCGAGTGTAGCGAAATGCTTGTGCTTCTAGTTCCGACAATGCAGTAATAACCAACAAGTAATCTAACCTAACAATTCCACAACAACTACCTTATACACACAAGTGTAAAGGGATGAAGAATATGTCCATAAAAATATATGAATGAGTGATGGTACAGAACGGCATAGGCAAGATGCAGTAGATGGTATAGAGTACAGTGTATACATATCAGATGAGTAATGTAAGGTATGTAAACATAAAAGTGGCATTGTTTAAAGTGGCTAGTGACACATGTATTACATAAAGATGGCAAGATGCAGTAGATGGTACAGGGTACTGTTACGTCCTGACCTTAGTTCCTTTTTGATGTCTCTATTTTAGTTTGGTCAGGGCGTGAGTTGGGGCGGGCATTCTATGTTTTGTTCTGTGTTAGATTTCTATGTGTTTGGCCTGGTATGGTTCCCAATCAGAGGCAGCTGTCAATCGTTGTCTCTGATTGAGAACCATACTTAGGCAGCCTGTTTTCCCACTATGGGTTGTGGGTAGTTGTTTTCTGTGTCTTCACCATACAGAACCGTTTCGACTTTCGTTCTTTCACGTTTGTTATTTTGTGTTCAGTTTAAATAAATTTAACATGGACACGTACCACGCTGCCTATTGGTCTGATCCTTCCTATTCCTGTTCCTCAGATGAAGAGGATTGTTACAGGTACAGTATATACATATGAGATAATATAATGTTTACATACCCTACATTACTTAAGTGGCATTGTTTAAAGTGGCTAGTGATACATTTTTACATACATTTTTTCCATTATTAAAGTGGCTAGAGATGAGTCAGTATGTTGGCAGCAGCCACTCAATGTTAGTGGTGGCTGTTTAACAGTCTGATGACCTTGAGATAGAAGCTGTTTTTCAGTCTCTTGGTCCCTGCTTTGATGCACCTGTACTGACCTCGTCTTCTGGATGATAGCGGGGTGATCAGGCAGTGGCTCGGGTGGTTGTTGTCCTTGATGATCTTTATGGCCTTCCTGTGACATCGGGTGGTGTAGGTGTCCTGGAGGGCAGGTAGTTTGCCCCCGGTGATACGTTGTGCAGACCTCACTACTCTCTAGAGAGCCTTGCGGTTGTGGGCGGAGCAGTTTCTGTACCAGGCGGTGATACAGCCCGACAGGATGCTCTCGATTGTGCATCTGTAAAAGTTTGAGTGCTTTTGGTGACAAGCCGAATTTCTTCAGCCTCCTGAGGTTGAAGAGGCGCTGCTGCGCCTTCTTCACCACGCTGTCTGTGTGGGTTGACCAATTCAGTTTGTTCGTGATGTGTACGCTGAGGAACTTAACTTACTACCCTCTTGTAATGCTCCGGGTGTCGTGGGTGTGGAGTCAAACGCAGGAGACAGAGAGGGCAATGATGTACTTCTTTAATAGCACCAACGCACCACAGGGTGCTCACAATAGTAACGGCCCCAAACACAGGGAATGAAAATGTACAACTGAAAATGCACGACCAGGCACTAACACGTACCTCTACAACAGAGCCGAAGGTTTACAATGAATAATCCCGCACAACAACCAGGCGGGCCGGCTGTCTAATAAAGACAAACTAATCATTCATAAACAGGTGCTACCAATAAACATACAAGGAGGGGGAGGAAAGACAATCAGAGGCAGCTAATAGGCCGGTGACGACGACCGCCCGGGAAGGGAAACCACCCTCGGTCGGACTCGTGACACCTCTCCACTACTGTCCCATCGATGTGGCTAGGGTGGTGCTCCCTCTGCTGTTTCCTGAAGTCCACGATCATCTCCTTTGTTTTGTTGAGTTCGAGGTTATTTTTCTGACACCACACTCCGGGGGCCCTCACCTCCTCCCTGTAGGCCGTCAGGAAGTCCAGTACCCAGTTGCACAGGGCGTGGTCAAGACCCAGGGTCTCGAGCTTGATGATGAGTTTGGAGGGTACTATGGTGTTAAATACTGAGCTGTAATCGATGAACAGCATTATCACGTAGGTATTCCTCTTGTCCAAATGGGTTAGGGCAGTGTGCAGTGTGGTTGCGTTTGCGTCATCTGTGGACCTATTGGGGCAGCAAGCAAATTGGAGTCGGTCTAGGGTGTCAGGTAGGGTGGAGGTGGTATGGTCCTTGACTAGTCTCTCAAAGCACTTCATGATGACGGAAGTGAGTGCTACGGGGCGGTAGTCGTTTAACTCAGTTACCTTAGCTTTCTTGGGAACAGGAACAATGGTGTCCCTCTTGAAGCATGTGGGAACAGCAGACTGGGGTAAGGATTAATTGAATATGTAATTAAAAAGACCAGCCAGCTGGTCTGCGCATGCTCTGAGGACGCGGCTAGGGATGCCGCCTGGGCCTGCAGTGAAGGAGAGTCCACAGGTTTTGGTAGCGGGCCGTGTCAGTGGCACTGTATTTTCCTCAAAGCGAGCAAAGAAGATGTTTAGTCTGTCTGGGAGCAAGACATCCTGCTCGGGGAGCTAGTTTTCTTTTTGTAATCCGTGATTGACTGTAGACCATGCCATATACCCCTTATGTCTGAGCCGTTGAATTGCGACTCTACTTTGTCTCTATATTGACGCTTAGCTTGTTTGATTGCCTTGCGGAGGGAATAGCTACACTGTTTGTATTCGGTCATGTTTCCGGTCACCTTGCTCTGGTTAAAAGCAGTGGTTCACGCTTTCAGTTTCGTGCGAATGCTGCCATCAATCCACGGTTTCTGGTTTGGGAATGTCTTAATAGTTGCTGTGGGTACGACATCGCTGATGCACTTGCTAATAAACTCACTCACCGAATCAGCGTATTCGTCAATGTTGTTGTTTGATGCAGTGCGGAACATATTCCAATCCACATGATCGAAGCAATCTTGAAGCGTGGAATCAGATTGGTCGGACCAGCGTTGAACAGACCTAGGTGCGGGAGCTTCCTGTTTTAGTCTCTGTTTATAGGCTTGGAGCAACAAAATGGAGTCGTGGTCAGCTTTTCCAAAAGGAGTGCGGGGGAGGGTCTTATATGCATTGTGGAAGGTAGAATAACAATCATCTAGGGTTTTACCAGCCCTGGTAGCACAATCAATATGCTGATAGAATTTAGGGAGTCTTGTTTTCAGATTAGCCTTGTTAAAATCCCCAGCTACAATGAATGCAGCCTCAGGATATGTGGTTCCCATTTACATAGAGTCAAATAAAGTTTGTTCAGGGCCGTCGACGTGTCTGCTTGGGGAGGAATATATGCGGCTGTGATTATAATCAAAGAGAATTCTCTTGGTAGATAATGCGGTCGACATTTGATTGTGAGGAATTCTAATTCAGGTGAACAGAAGGACTTGAGTTCCTGTATGTTATGATCACACCACGTCTCGTTAATCATAAGGCATTCCACCCGCCCCTCTTCTTACCAGAAAGATAATTGTTTCTGTCGGCGCAATGCGTGAAGAAACCAGCTGGCTGTACTGACTCCGATAGGGTGTCTCGAGTGATGGAGTACAGTGCAAGTTACTTGCCTTTTATGAAGACAATGATGAAACTGCAAATGGCATACATCAAGCTCTGATGAACTGTCTGGAAAAGCATGAACTGGATATTAGACACATCACAACCTATGCAGCAGATAATGCCAATGTCAACTTGGGAAAACACCTCTCCGTTTACCAGTTATTGAGCAGTGCCAACAATCACATTCTGAAAGCTAATTGTCCAGCTCACATAGCTCATAATGCCTGCAAGCACGCCTGCTGTCAGTGGAAATTGAGACAATTGTTTTAAAGAACTTCAGCCACTTCTCAGTATCTGCTTCCCGTAGAGATACTTCCCGCAGAGATACGCAGTATCTGCGTGCATTTTTTTGGCTTTGTTGACATTGAATGGAGTGAAACTCTGCGACATGTTTGCACACGATGGCTCTCTCTCTCGTCGATCGTCTCCTGCAAAGCTGGCCAGCTCTTACTTTGTACTTCAGGTCCCTTGGGGAGACTTGTCCTGTGGCACTGAAGATATTTTTGAGTATGAAGAAAAAACGGATGCTGCTGAGATTTATCTGTGCTTTTTCCACAATGTGGGGTGTGTTTTTGACCAACTGGTAAAAAAAGCTGGAGGAAACAACGCTCTGCATCAGAAGGTTACGAAGAAGTCCAGCGGAAACAGAACAGCTTTTTTGGATACCAGACCAAGCAGCTGATGGACAAACAATTGTCAGCACAAAGGCCCAAGCAGCAACAGGACTTTGTGAAGTTCTATGACACTGTCATTACATACGTTGACAAGTGTTTTGATTTCTCACCAGAAAATGTATTGGTGAAACTGAAACCGATCAGCCTCTATGAGGAGCTCTCCTTCACTGACTGGGAGCAGGTGGTCATTATGGAACAACTCTATGAAGAGTTTTGTGCTACCCGGGAGGAAATACAGAAAGCCAGACAGGATACCACAAAATCTACCAGTGAGAAGTGGGAGGCAGTTATCCAAAACCTAGGGAAAGCCAACTTGATCAACATGTTCAGGATTGTCTCATTTGTCCTCAGTGTGCCAGGCTCTAATACCTTTTGTGTAGAGGATTTTCTCTCTGATGACCATTAAATGGTCAGACTCAAGAAACAGATGCAGCACAGAGGCTCTGTGACAGAGCTGATCAAAAATGAACTTCAAATATCTGTGAACTGTGACTTCTCTCTGGCTAAGCAAAAGGACAAAGGACTGCTTGAATCAGTCAGAAGCAGCAAAAAATATCAATGGAAAAGGTAGACTTGGTGAGTGACTCATGCCCCTCTTCCTCTTTTGCATTTGAAATGTTTTTAGTTTTTTTTTGCAGTAAAGGTCCAAATTGTAATTTATTTGATCATTTATTTGGAGTTTTTTTCACATAAGTTTACATAATGATACAGTTTTAGTAAAGCTATAGACTAAATGTGGTATAAACATGTTTTGCCTTTCCAGTTTACTAAGAATATGATATACACTGTCTATTCATTCACACAACACAATACCCGCACCAAGAACTGGCACGCCACGTTTTGTCCTTTATTTGGTAGTGAGAAAGTTGGCAAATATACAGCCAGCTAACATTAGCTAGCTACCCAGCCAGCTAACGTTAGCTAGCTAACAGTACACTTGAAATTAAACCACTTTGTCAAAATTAGAAACGTGTAATATCTGAAAATGTAGCTAGCTAGACTATCTTACCAGTATACATCATGGTTGGACGTATCTCCTGCCCGATACCATGCATGGTTGCCCTTAGTTTGACGATGTAATCCAGACTGGTGTTTTCTCCATCTCTGTAGCTATCATACTCGAATTCCACTGGTTTCAAAACTCGGTCCTCCAGAAAGTGGAGAGCATACACATAACGTTAGCTAGCGAGCCAGCCAGCTAACGTTAGCTAGCTAACAGTACACTTTAATTTGACGTTATGTTTATGCAGTTTTACTACAAAAGCCGTGTTTGACACAATTACCTAGACATACTGACCAGTTCCAATAGACAGACGCATGCTATATGGCAGAGAAATCCAAACTCATCTCTCGGCATGTCCAGCCCACTCATTATCTCAGCCAATCATGGCTAGCGGGAAGGTTGTTCTTTTTTTCTGTGGCTAAACCAACTAGGCTCATGAATTTAACAATTGTATTCATATTTACAGATGGCATACAAGTCTGATATTAAGGCACATGAAAGTTCACATGTTCGAGAAGGCGTTTCTGCCCCCAATTTTTTTAAATGTTCAAACAGCTCTCCTGTGAAGTCGTGACTTGCGACATACGCCTAGTTTCCTGAATCTGGTCACATATGGTAATTTTCCATTAAGAAAAATTTTGTGACTTGCTTCAGCTCATTGAAAGTACTTTTGTGTCAGTGGATAGGATAGCCTGAATATGAAAGTTGTTTTGGTGTCTCTAGCTTGAAAGGTTCCCAAGTCACTGTTGGTTAGTTATTGTATGCATAGTTATGCAAATGTATATAGTTAGTCTATGAAGATTCAAAATAATTTGAAGTTAGGATAGCCTGAATGTTTTAAAGTGGGTCTTGTAGCTACCTCTGTATTTCATATGGTTCTCAATGTCAACACTGTAGAGATTACTCTGGAATGCTGGGCTTCTAGGCAGAGTTGCAAAGAAAAAGCCATATCTCAGACTGGCCAATAAAAAGAAAAGACTAAGATGGGCAAAGGAACACAGACACTGGACAGAGAAACTCTGCTTAGCAGGCCAGCATCCCAGAGTCGCCTCTTCACTGTTGACGTTGAGACTGGTGTTTTGCTGGTACTATTTAATGAAGCTGCCAGTTGAGGACTTGTGAGGCATCTGTTTCTCAAACTAGACCCTCTAATGTACTTGTCCTCTTGCTCAGTTGTGCACTCCTCTTTCTATTATGGTTAGAGACAGTTTGCGCTGATCTGTGAAGGGAATAGTACACAGCATTGTACGAGACAATGTCTACACTGTATTTCTGATCAATTTGATGTTATTTTAATGGACATTCAAAATCATTCAATTCATTCAAAAACAAGGACATTTCTAAGTGACCCCAAACTTTTGAATGGTACTGTATGTTTTTTTATGCCAAAAGGGGCTCTAAAATTCAAAATCCAATAGCTAAATGATCCATAGTATGACCATAGTATGACCCACAGGGGCTAGCTAGTTTTTTAGCACAAACAGGTGTAACTTTTGATTGGTAGAAGATAACTCTGTTCTGATTGCAGATTTGAATAGCGGAGAAGTAGACCAAGATGTCATATCCTCTAACTTGTTGGGAAAGTGATCTAAGTAGCTGATTTGTGTCAAAAGTTGGATTGTTGCATTCGTAGTGAATAGAATGTTGGAAGTCACAATGTTAGTTTTATAAATTCTATGGAAATAGATGAAGTTTAATAAAAGTTGTACTATTTAAAGGAACGTAGTTAGTCAAAGCTACATTTAGTAAAATAATGGGTCTGATTACTTTGATATACAACTACACTGAGTGAGCAAAACACTAAGGACTCCTTCCTAATATTGAGTTGCACACATACACAATCCATGTCTCAGTTGTCTCAAGGCTTAAAACTCCTTATTTAACCTGTCTCCCCCCTTCATCTACACTGATGAAATTTGATTTAACAAGTGACATCAACAAGGGATCATAGCTTTTTATATGGACACCAAGGAAATAGCAGGTGTCCTTAATGTTTTGTACACTCAGTGTACAGTATATCAACCTTATTACTTTGGATTGTGGGGAAGTTAGATCACAAAAATGTCTTAACTACATTTGTTGCATGTGAAAACAAAAAAAAAACATTAGACAAAGGGATCTTCTGTCAGAAGATGGGAATAAAAGGCAGGATCATGTGGACAACACTCTTGGGAAAGCAAAGCAACTTAATAATTTATACTGTGGGTTTCACAATTTACTTTCAGTGTAAATTAAGTTGGATTTTAGTTGAATAATTATGCAACGTTTTAGGCTATTATTTGGGAAGAGAAATATGATGGTGATTACAACTCTTTAAAATTATTTTTGTGGTAGTTGAAGAACTATGTAGAATAGATTTGTACAGTGCCTTGCGAAAGTATTCGGCCCCCTTGAACTTTGCGACCTTTTGCCACATTTCAGGCTTCAAACATAAAGATATAAAACTGTATTTTTTTGTGAAGAATCAACAACAAGTGGGACACAATCATGAAGTGGAACGACATTTATTGGGTATTTCAAACTTTTTTAACAAATCAAAAACTGAAAAATTGGGCGCGCAAAATTATTCAGCCCCTTTACTTTCAGTGCAGCAAACTCTCTCAAGAAGTTCAGTGAGGATCTCTGAATGATCCAATGTTGACCTAAATGACTAATGATGATAAATACAATCCACCTGTGTGTAATCAAGTCTCCGTATAAATGCACCTGCACTGTGATAGTCTCAGAGGTCCGTTAAAAGCGCAGAGAGCATCATGAAGAACAAGGAACACACCAGGCAGGTCCGAGATACTGTTGTGAAGAAGTTTAAAGCCGGATTTGGATACAAAAAGATTTCCCAAGCTTTAAACATCCCAAGGAGCACTGTGCAAGCGATAATATTGAAATGGAAGGAGAATCAGACCACTGCAAATCTACCAAGACCTGGCCGTCCCTCTAAACTTTCAGCTCATACAAAGAGAAGACTGATCAGAGATGCAGCCAAGAGGCCCATGATCACTCTGGATGAACTGCAGAGATCTACAGCTGAGGTGGGAGACTCTGTCCATAGGACAACAATCAGTCGTATATTGCACAAATCTGGCCTTTATGGAAGAGTGGCAAGAAGAAAGCCATTTCTTAAAGATATCCATAAAAAGTGTCGTTTAAAGTTTGCCACAAGCCACCTGGGAGACACACCAAACATGTGGAAGAAGGTGCTCTGGTCAGATGAAACCAAAATTGAACTTTTTGGCAACAATGCAAAACGTTATGTTTGGCGTAAAAGCAACACAGCTGAACACACCATCCCCACTGTTAAACATGGTGGTGGCAGCATCATGGTTTGGGCCTGCTTTTCTTCAGCAGGGACAGGGAAGATGGTTAAAATTGATGGGAAGATGGATGGAGCCAAATACAGGACCATTCTGGAAGAAAACCTGATGGAGTCTGCAAAAGACCTGAGACTGGGACGGAGATTTGTCTTCCAACAAGACAATGATCCAAAACATAAAGCAAAATCTACAATGGAATGGTTCAAAAATAAACATATCCATGTGTTAGAATGGCCAAGTCAAATTCCAGACCTGAATCCAATCGAGAATCTGTGGAAAGAACTGAAAACTGCTGTTCACAAATGCTCTCCATCCAACCTCACTGAGCTCGAGCTGTTTTGTAAGGAGGAATGGGAAAAAAATTCAGTCTCTCGATGTGGAAAACTGATAGAGACATACCCCAAGCGACTTACAGCTGTAATCACAGCAAAAGGTGGCGCTACAAAGTATTAATTTAAGGGGGCTGAATAATTTTGCACGCCCAATTTTTCAGTTTTTGATTTGTTAAAAAAGTTTGAAATATCCAATAAATGTCGTTCCACTTCATGATTGTGTCCCACTTGTTGTTGATTCTTCACAAAAAAATACAGTTTTATATCTTTATGTTTGAAGCCTGAAATGTGGCAAAAGGTCGCAAAGTTCAAGGGGGCCGAATACTTTCGCAAGGCACTGTATGATGACCTACTGATATCTAGCTGTAGTTCATTCTAATAAATACACTCTTTAGGCTAAAGGTGATCACTGAAAAGTACATTTCCCGAAGAGAATGTGCTGTGTTTGCTAGCTTGTTTTAAAGCATGTATAGTTTGAAAGAAGCTATAGTAGTGGTAGTGTCTGCAGTAGTAATGGTGGTGACTGGTTATATTTGAAAAAGTAGGTGGATGAAAATATTGATTGGTTGATACGATAGGATAACCTGGACATGTGAAAGTTGGTTTGGTGTCTCTAGCTTGAATGGTTCAAGAGTTGCAATTATTATTGGTGGGTATCATATGCTAACGTATGCACATTTAAGTAGGTATAATTTATAGTGCAGACCAGAGCTAGATAGCTATGCCCAGGACCAGAGCTGGACCAAACCAGTGCAGACCAGAGCAGTAGTTATGGTCAGTAGTTATGGTCAGCAGTTGTGTTACATGTTCCTTGGGCCCTACAGTATGGACGTGGTCAGTAGTTGTTTGGACAGTAGTTGTGGTCAGTAGTTGTGTTCTTGTTGTCAATAGTTGCTTTGCAAGCCCCACTAATAATTAATACACAATTTAAAGTGTGGCTGCTTTCACAAGCCAGACTAATAACTAGATGGTAACTTTACAAGTAAAGTTGGGCTTGCATTTACTCTTTAAAATTACTTTAAAATTACTTTTTAGTAGTTTAAGAAGTTCAATACGTTCTATTTTCTTAAAGTTAAATATAGTCAAATTTAGTAAAATAATCTGTCTGATTACTTTGATAGATAGATAGATATCAACCTTATTACTTTGGATTGTGGGGCAGCAGTTAGATCACAAATAAATACACTCAGACTAGCCTACTACACTGTTATCCACTCTCCTACTAGAATACCAAAGTATATGCAAACTGTAATAATAGAGTACAAGTGACAAGGAGGCATTGTTGAAGTTTCAAATACATTTACAAACATATTTTATCTCTGCGCTAGATCTCTCTGGGCTGGATGGGCATCAGTGTGAGGAGGGACCCACTGGCCTGAAAGGGGGAACCCCTTCCCTCGGATCACTTCTGCCACTTCTGACTTAAATTAAATGAGCAGAGCATACATCTGAGTCCAGCTGAAAAATAACTTACTAAAGTTAGCTACCAAACCATTTAGCGAGTGTTAGACGTTTCAGTGCAACCCGTATTTGATTGTTTTCACTAGGAACCAAATGGGACGAAATGGTGAGGGACCCTGTCTAATAGAAACTCAAATTGGATTATTTAGCTAGGACTCATCTTGTTGTTTGTATTATGTAGTGAAGATGGATGCAAAGTGGTGCCGCATTGTTTTTTTCTCTGCTGGAAGTCCATTCATCGCGAAGATGGTGAATAAATGAAGATGTTGCACGAAGGCCTTTAACCATTGAAATAAATTGTCACAGTTCCAATCTAGTTAAGGGGTGGCTCTACTATATGCACTAATGTGAGAGAAGCTGGTTCTGGTCCCTGGTTGACTTAGTCCATCAAAAAATGCAGTCCATGTTGAAACGAGAGAAAATGCATGATGATTCTGCAACTTTTTGAAGATATGCTTTTGTGGTGGGAAGGAGGAACATAAGGAATTAAATGTTTTAGGCTATTATTTTGGGAGCGAACTACCCCGTGCATTCGGAAAGTATTCAGACCTCTTGACGTTTTCCTAATTTTGTTACCTTACAGCCTTACTCTAAAATTGATTAAATAAATAACAATCCTCATCAATCTACACACAATACCCCATAATGACAAAGCAAAAACTGTTTTTTATTAAAAAAAAACAATAAAAAAAACAGAAATACCTTATTTACATGAGAATTCAGAGTATTTGCTATGAGACTCGAAATTGAGCTTCGACGAATCTTGTTTACGTTTGATCATCCTTGAGATGTTTCTACAACTTGATTGGCGTCAACCTTGTGGTAAATTCATTTGATTGGACATCATTTGGAAAGGCACAAATCTGTCTATATAAGGTCCCACAGTTGACAGTGCATGTCAGAACAAAAATCAAGCCATGAGGTCGAAGGAATTGTCCGTGGAGCCCCGAGACAGGATTGTGTCAAGGCACAGATCTGGGGAAGGTTACCAAAAAAATTCTGCAGCATTGAAGGTCCCCAAGAAGACGGTGGCCTCCATCATTCTTAAATGGAAGAAGTTTGGAACCACAAACTCTTCCTAGAGCAGGCTGCCTGGCCAAACTGAGAAATCGGGGGAGAATGGCCTTGGTCAGGGAGGTGACCAAGAACCTGATGGTCACTCTAACAGAGCTCCAGAATTCCTCTTTGGAGATTAGAGAACCTTCCAGAAGGACCACCATCTCTGCTGCATTCCACCAATCAGTCCTTTACAGTAGATTGGCCAGAATCATGCTGTGGGGATGTTTTTCCGGGACTGGGAGGCTAGTCAGATTGAGTGAAAGATGAACGGAGCAAAGTACAGAGATCCTTGATGAAAACCTTCTCCAGAGCACTCAGGACATCAGACTGGGTGAAGGTTTGCCTTCCAACAGGACAACAACCCTAAGCACACAGCCAAGACAACACAGGAGTGGCTTCGGGACAAGTCTCTGAATGTCCTTGAGTGACCCAGCCAGAGCCAGGACATGAACCCAATCGAACATCTCTGGGGAGACTTGACAATAACTGTGCAGCAATTCTAGCCATCCAACCTGACAGAGCTTGAGAGGATCTAAAGAGAAGAATGAGAGAAAATCCCCAAATGCCGGTGTGCCAAGCTTGTAGCGTCATACCCAAGAAGATTTGAGGCTGTAATCGCTGCTGAAGGGGCTTCGACAAAGTACTGAGTAAAGGGTCTGAATACTTATGTAAATGTAATATTTCAGTTTTATTATTTTTAATACATTTGCAAACATTTCTAAAAAACAGTTTTTGCTTTGTCATTATGGGGTATTGTGTGTAGAATGATGAGGGTTAAAAACAATCTTATACGTTTTAGAATAAGGCTGTAACGTAACAAAATGTGGAAAAAGTCAAGGTAACCTGCCTAAATGACTACTGCCCCGTAGAACTCACATCTGTGGCCATAAAATTATTTAAATGGCTGGTCATGGCTCACATCAACTCCTTCATCCCAGAAACCCTGGACCCACTCCAATTCTCATACTGCCCAAACAGATCCACAGAAGACAATCTCTGTTGTACTCCATACTGTGCTTTCCTACCTGAACAAAAGGAACACCTGAGAATGCTGTTCATAGAGTACAGGTCAGCATTCAAAACCATAGTGGCCTCCAAGCTCATCACCAAGCTAAGGTCCCTGGGACTGAACACCTCCCTCTGGAACTGGATCCTGGACTTCAGTCTCCTCCTCTTAATTGTTCCTTTATATTTTATATTTTGGTGAGGGTGGGCAACAACACATCTGCCACACTGACCCTCAACACGGGGGCCCCTCAGTGGAGCATGCTTAGCCTGATTCTGTACTCCCTGTTCACCCATAACTGCGTGGCCGCACACGACTCCAACACCATCATCAAGTTTGACGATGACACGAGGGTGGTGGGCCTGATCACCAACAATGAATAGCTTATCATGGACTACAGGAAAGAGGGCTGAACACACCCCCATTCACATCGCTGGGCTGTAGTGGAGTGGGTCGAGAGCTTCTGGTTCCTCGGTGTCCACATCGCTAAGTTCCTATCATGGTCCAAACACACCAACACAATCGTGAAGACAGCATGACAAGGCCACTTCCCACTCAGGAGTCTGAAAAAATTTGGCATGGGCCTTCAGATCCTCAAAACGTTTTATGGCTGCAACATTGACAGCATCTTGACTGACTGCATCACCTCTTGGTATGGCAACTGCTCGGCATCCGACCAGAAGGCGCTACAGAGGGTATTGCATACAGCTCAGTACATCACTAGAGCCGAACTCCTTGCAATCCAGGACCTTGATACCAAGCAGTGTCAGAGAAAGGTAAAAAAAATCATACTTTTGTTTGATTCTATACACACACATTGGAATCTACCCACATACTGAAAGCCAATTCCTGCTTGCTCATCTTCCTTCACAACAACTCTGCTTTGCTCCACGAAGAGCAAGAAGTATGACTGCCCTGACTTCTGCAGAGGCCATATCACAGTAAATGCCTTTTACACTGACAATCCAACTCACTCACTCACTCACCCACTCACTCACAACACATACACACAGACACACACACACTCATCACATACACTGCTGCTACTGTGAATTATCTAGTATGTTGCCTAGTCACTTTAACTCAACCTACACTGCCTTCAGAAAGTATTCATTCCCCTTGACTTATTCCACATTTTGTTGTGTTTTCTATTTGCATTTATGGATCCCCATTAGCTGCTGACAAAGTAGCAGCTACTCTTCCTGAGGTCCAGCAAAATTAAGGCAGTTTAAACAATTAAAAAGAAATTGCAATGCATTCACAGATTTCACAACACACTGTGTGCCCTCGGGCCACTACTCCACCACTTCCACATATCTACAGTACTAAATCCATGTGTATGTACAGTGCATATGTTATCACGTGTGTGTGTATGCATGTGTCTGTGCCAATGTTCGTGTTGCTCGCTGTTCCATAAGGTGTTTTTTAAAATAAAATATTGCTTGTGTCAGTTACTTGATGTGGAATAGAATTCCATGTAGTCATGGCTCTATGTAGTACTGTGTGTCTCTCATAGTCTGTTCTGGACCTCTTGTGGGGTATGCATGGGTTTCGAGCTGTGTGCCAGAAGTTTAGATAGACAGCTCGGTGCGTTCAACATGTCAATACCACTCATACAGTTGAAGTCGGAAGTTTATATACACTTAGGTTGGAGTCATTAAAACTTGTTTTTCAACCACTCCACAAATTTCTTGTTAACAAACTATAGTTTTGGCAAGTCGGTTAGGACATCTACTTTGTGCATGACAAAATAAATGTTTCCAACAATCATTTACCGACAGATTATTTCACTTATAATTCACTGTATCAATTCCAGTGGGTCAGAAGTTGACATACATTAAGTTGACTGTGCCTTTAAACAGCTTGGAAAATTCCAGAAAATTGTCATGGCTTTAGAAGCTTCTGATGGGCTAATTGACATCATCTGAGTCAATTGGAGGTGTACTTGCGGATGTATTTCAAGGCCTAACTTCAAACTCAGTGCCTGCTTGACATCACAGGAAAATCAAAAGAAATCCGAAATTAGAGGTCAGAAAAAAATTGTAGACCTCCACAAGTCTGGTTCATCCTTGGGAGCAATTTCCAAATGCCTGAAGGTACCACGTTCATCTGTAAAAACAATAGTACGCAAGTATAAACACCATGGGACCACGCAGCCGTCATATAGCTCAGGAAGAAGATGCATTCTGTCTCCTAGAGATTAACATACTTTGGTGCGAAAAGTGCAAATCAATCCCAGAACAACAGCAAAGGACCTTAATGAAGATGCTGGGGGAAATGGGTACAAAATTATCTCTATCCACAGTAAAAACGAGTCCTATATCGACATAACCTGAAAGGCCACTTAGCAAGGAGAAGCCACTGCTCCAAAACCGTCATAAAAAAAAACATATTATGGTTTGCAACTGCACATGGGGACAAAGATCGTACTTTTTGGAAAAATGTCCTCTGGTCTGTTGAAACAAAAATAGAACTGTTTGGTCAAAATGACCATCGTTATCATTGGAGGTAAAAGAGGGAGGCTTGCAAGTCGAAGAACACCATCCCAACCGTGAAGCACGGGGGTGGCAGCATCATGTTGTGGGGGTGCTTTGCTGCAGGATGGATGGTGCACTTCACAAAATAGATGGCAATATGAGATAGGAAACTTATGTGGATATATTGAAGCAACATCTCAAGACATCAGTTAAAGCTTGCTCGCAAATGGGTCTTCCAAATGGACAATGACCCCAAGCATACTTCCAAAGTTGTGGCAAAATGGCTTAAGGACAACAAAGTCCAGGTATTGGAGTGGCCATCAGAAAGCCCTGACCTCAATCCTATAGAACATTTGTAGGCAGAACTGAAAAAGCATGTGCGAGCAAGGAGGCCTACAAACCTGACTCAGTTACACCAGCTCTGTCAGGAGGAATGGGCCAAAATTCACCCAACTTATTGTGGGAAGCTTGTGGAAGGCTACCTGAAACATTTGACCCAAGTTAAACAATTTAAAGGCTATGCTACCAAATACTAATTGAGTGTATGTAAACTTCTGACCAACTGGGAATGTGATGAAATAAATAAAAGCTCAAATCATTCTCTCTGCCATTCTTAAAATAAAGTGGTGATCCTAACTGACCTAAGACATGTCAGGAATTGTGAAAAAATGTATTTGGCAAAGGTGTATGTAAACTTATGACATCAACTCTAAATAAAAGTAGGGATGAAGTCAATCTCTTCTCCACTTTCAGCCAGGAGAGATTGACATGCATGTTATTAATATATATTAGCTCTCTGTGTACACCCAAGGGCCAGCCGTACTGCAATTTTCCTAAGTCCTTTTTTGTGGCACCTGACCGCACGACTGAACAGTCGTCAATGTGTGACACAACTAGGGCCTGTAGGACCTGTCTTGTTGATAGTGTTGTTAAGAAGGCAGAGCATCGCTTTATTATAGACCGGCTTCTTCCCACCTTAGCTACAACTGCATCAATATGTTTTGACCATGACAGTTTACAATCTAGGGTTACTCCAAGCAGTTTTGTCATCCCAACTTGCTCAATTTCCACATGATTTATTACAAGATTTAGTTGATGTTTAGGGTTTAGTGAGTGTTTTTGTTCCAAATACAATGCTTTTAGTTTCAGCAATATTCCTTGTCACCCACTCTGAAACTAACTGCAGCTCTTTGAGTGTGTTGCAGTCATTTCAGTCACTGTAGTAGTTGACGTGTATAGTGTTGAGTCATCCGCATACATAGACACTATCGCTCTATTCAAAGTCAGTGGCATGTCACTTGTAAAAATGGCAAAAATAATTATTTTTGAGAGGCTTCCATTAAAGAACACCCTCTGTGTTCTGTTAGACGAGTAACTCTTTATCCACATTATAGCAGATTTTTTTCAGCAGCAGACTATGATCGATAATGTCAAAAGCTGCACTGAAGTCTAAACAAGCCCCACAGCCCCCACAATCATTTTATCATCAATTTCTCTCAGCCAGTCATCAGTGATTTGTGTAAGTGCTGTCCTTGTTAAGTGTCCTTCCCTATAAGCATGCTGAAATTCTGTTGTCAATTTGTTTACTGTGAAATAGCATTGCATCTTTTTCCATAAATGTTTTTCATAAATTTACTAAGGGTTGGTAACAGGCTGATTGGTCGGGTAATTGAGCCATTAAATGACTTTAGCGTCCCTCCAGGCTTGAGGGCACATTCTCTCTAGTAGGCTTAAATTGAAGCTGTGGCAATATCCTCTGCTATTATCCTCAGTCATTTTCCAAACAGATCTCACAAATTCTTATTTTCAATGACGTCCTATGAACAGACAATTCTTGTCTTTCATAATTTGGCCCGATATACTTGGATGTGTAGTGTCAGCATTTGTTGCTGGCATTTCATCCCTAAGTCTGCTTATCTTGCCAATGAAAAAGTAATTAAAGTTGTTGGCAAAATTAGTGGGCTTTGTGTTGAATGGGTCATCTGATTCAATGAATGAAGGAGACGAGTTGGCTTTCTTCCCAAAAATGTAATTTAAGGTGCCCCAAAGCTTTTTACTATCATTCTTTATATAATTTACCTTTCTTTCATAGTGTAGTTTATTTTTATTTAGTTTAGTCACATGATTTCTTAATTTTCAGTACGTTTGCCAATCAGTTAATTGCCAGACTTAATTGCCATACATTTTGCCCCATTCCTCTCAAGCATACATTTTTCAATTCCTCATCAATCCAAGGGGATTTAACAGTTTTTACAGTAATTTTCTTAACGGGTGCATGCTTCTTAGTAACTGGAATAAGTAGTTTCATGAATGTGCCAAGTGCAGCATCTGGTTGCTCCTCATTACACACCATAGACCAGCAAATATTCTTTACATCAGCATATGAATCACTACAAAACGTATTTTTGTATGACCTCATATTATATTAGGCCCAGCCTTTGGAACTTTGGTTTTCCTAGAGATTGTTATTATATTGTGATCACTACATTCTATGAATTTGGATACTGCTTTAAAGCAAATTTCTGCAGTGTAAGTAAATATGTTATCAATACATGTTGATGATTATTTTTTGTAAAAAAATGTAACCTGTATTTATCTGTATTTATTTATAAGAACAAATTCTTATTTACAATGACAGCCTATTTAATTCCTGTGCTTTTTGTAACTATCCTGGTAGGTTGATTGAAAATCTGATCCAAGTTGCAGGCACTGGTTACAGTTTGAAGTTTTTCCTGAGTAGGCAGCTTGTTAATATTTAAACCACCCTGAGTAGGCAGCCAGTTAATATTTAAACCACCCAGAAAATATACTTCTCTGTTGATATCACATACATTATCAAGCATTTCACACATACTATCCAGATACTGACTGTTAGCACTTGGTGGTTTGTAGCAGCTTCCCACAAGAATGGGCTTTAGGTAAGGCAAATGAATCTGTAGCCATATTCCTTCAACAGTGTTTCATCACATTAGCCTACGTTAGCTCAACCGTCTCGTGGAAGGGACACAGATCCATAACATTAGACTGTCTCTAAGCTTTACAGGAATGTGGTTCTGAATATAGAGCGCAACACCGCCTCTGTTGGCATTTCTGTCTTTTCGGTAAATATTATAACCATGTATTGCTACCCACTGTATCATCAAAGGTATTATCTTAGTGAATTTCAGAGATAGTCAGAATATGAATGTCATCTGTTACAAGCAAGTTATAATGACTTCAAGGACCGTATTTCTTAGGCTACATATGTTAATATGGGTTAATTTAACATTTTTCTGGGTTGCTTGATTGTTTTTAATGCTTTACTGGGAAGCTTATCAGAGGTAGACTTACTCATGTTATTTACATTGGAGTTGATAGAGCAGGGTGAGCTGCATAAAGTGGTCTTCCTACTATTGTTAGAATCACCTTTGGCAGCGATTACAGCTGTGAGTCTGGTTGAGTCTCTAAGAGCTTTGCACACCTGGATTTTACAATATTTGCCCATTACTCTTTTCAAAAATCTTCAAGCTCTGTCAAATTGGTTGTTGATCATTCCCAGACAACCATATCCACGTCTTTCCATAGATATTAAAGCAGATTTAAGACGAAACTGTAACTTTGCCACTCAGGAACATTCACTACATTCTTGGTAAGCAACTTTTGGCCTTGTGTTTATGTTATTTTCCTGCTGAAAGGTGAATTCACCTCCCAGTGTCTGGTGGAAAGCAGACAACCAGGTATTCCTCTCAGAATTTGTCTGTGCTTGGCTCAATCTGGTTATTTTTTAGCATAACTCCCCAGTCCTTAACAATTACAAGCATACCCATAACATGATGCAGCCAACACATGCTTGAAAATACAGAGAGTGGTACTCAGTAATGTATTGAATTGGATTTGACCCAAACATAAAAATGTGTTTTCAAAACAAAAAGTTAATTGCTTTGCCACATTACTTTAGTGCCTTGTTGCGAAAAGGATGCATGTTTTGGAATACTTTTATTCTGTACAGGCTTCCTTCTTTTCACTCTGTCAATTAGGTTAGTATTGTGGAACTACAATGTTGTTGATCCATCCTCAGTTTTCTCCTATCACAGCCATTAAACTGTCACTGATTTAAAGTCACCATTGGCCTCATGGTGAAATCCATGAGTGGTTTCCTACCTATACGGCAAACAGAATTAGGACTGGGTGTATTGATACACCATCAAAAGTATAATTAATAACTTCACCATGCTCAAAGGGATATTCATTATCTGCTTTTAGGTGTTTTTCAACCAATAGGTGCCCTTTACGAGGCATTGGAAAATCGCTCTGGTCTTTGTGGTTGAATCTGTGTTTGAAATTCACTGCTCGACTGAGGGACAATACAGATAATTGTATGTGTGGGATACAGAGAGAAGGTAGTCATTAAAAAATGTATAAACACTATTATTGCACACAGAGTCCAATTTATTATGTGACTTGTTAAGCACATGTTACTTCTACTCCCACTCCCCCTCTCCGGCGTTCGACGTCACAGGTCTACTAACTACCAGTCCTGGCAACCCATCAATACGCACACCTGGCATCCCTCATTACACATACCTGCTCCCCATCATGGTGCACACCTGAACTCCATCACTACCCTGATTACTGCCCCTTTATCTAGCACTCCTTAGCATCACTCTTCAGGCAGTGTTGGTTATGTTTCCTTGTCAGATGGTTCTCTTGTCTTGTGCTATGTTCGTTATTATTAAA